>NC_050101.1:87430146-87673258 GCF_902167145.1 Zea mays
GGTGCCCTCGCTTGTGTATGTGCAAGGGTTTGTAAAATGGAGTAGTGTGCCCTCGCGTGCTTGTGCCTGCGAGGGCGCTGTGTACTTTGACTGGTGTGATTGATTGTGCTGTGCCAGTGTGATTATAATTGGTCTTGCTGTCGCTTCTGCTTTTGCCATACTGGGTCGGCTGCGCCCTTGGGCGGTTTTTGCGATAGGCTCCGGCTGCGCCTTTTAGGCGACTTCTGCGCGAAAAGCCTTCGCGATAGACTTTGATTTTTGCGCACTTGCTGTGCTAAGTCCGGCTGCACCCTTAGGCGACTTCTGCGCGGATAGTCTTCGCGATAGACTTTGATTTTTGCGCACTTGTTGTGCTAAGTCCGGCTGCACCCTTAGGCGACTTCTGCGCGGATAGTCTTCGCGATAGACTTTGATTTTTGCGCACTTGTTGTGCTAAGTCCGGCTGCACCCTTAGGCGACTTCTGCGCGGATAGTCTTCGCGATAGACTTTGATTTTTGCGCACTTGTTGTGCTAAGTCCGGCTGCACCCTTAGGCGACTTCTGCGCGGATAGTCTTTGCGATAGACTTTGATTTTTGCGCACTTGTTGTGCTAAGTCCGGCTGCACCCTTAGGCGACTTCTGCGCGGATAGTCTTTGCGATAGACTTTGATTTTTGCGCACTTGTTGTGCTAAGTCCGGCTGCACCCTTAGGCGACTTCTGCGCGGATAGTCTTTGCGATAGACTTTGATTTTTGCGCACTTGTTGTGCTAAGTCCGGCTGCACCCTTAGGCGACTTCTGCGCGGATTGGTCGCACGCGAGGGTGGCTAGCGCTTAGCCTCGCGGTGACTTCGAATTGGTCGAATGCCGAAGACCGTTGTCGCGGTCTTTTTTCGACACATGCTTTTGCGGGGGATTTTTCTCACATATATTACATGGCTCCGCCTCGTTAAAAACCTCACCCCCCGGGAGGAAAAGAGTGCGGGCCGGTACAAGATTGTTTGCGGTGAATTACAAGGGCGAACTCAGCCCTAGGAATTAAACAAAAAATTTACGAAGGTTGTCAATGTTCCAGGAGTGCTCCAGGTCCTCGCCATCTGGCGTTGCGAGCCTGTAAGCGCTGGGGGAAGCTTTTGTTTTGACTATGAAGGGGCCCTCCCATTTGGGTTCCAACTTGCCCTTGGACTCCGTCCGAGCTGTTCGGATGAGTACGAGGTCCCCCGCGCTGAACTCATTTGGGATGACTGCGCGGTCGCGCCATGCTTTGGTCTGGGCTTGGTATTTGTTTAAGGCCTGCAGGGCGAAGACCCGGTCTCCGTCAATGAGATCTTTGGAGGTTGGCTCATCCACGTCGGGGGTGGCTGACGGAGCTGTGCGCGGAGACCCATGTTTTATTTCTTGCGGGGTCATTGCCTCTGATCCGTATAGAAGGCGGAAAGGAGTGAACCCGGTCGCCCTGCACTCGGTTGTGTTTAGCGCCCAGACTGCCTCCGGTAACAAGTCGGTCCATCTGCCTTTTTTCTCGTCGAGGAGCATCTTCTTGATGGCTGTGAAGATTTTCCCATTGGCACGCTCCACGACTCCGTTGGACTGCGGATGATAGACTGAAGCGAAGGCAAGCTTGGTGCCGATGGAAAAACAGAAATCCTTGAAATCTTGATTGTCAAACTGCTTGCCGTTGTCAACTGTTAGCTCGGACGGTACTCCGAAGCGGCAAACAATGTTCTGCCAAAAGAATTTTTGGGCAGTCTTTGATGTGATTGTGGACACAGCCCTCGCTTCAATCCACTTGGTGAAGTATTCGACGGCTACGAAGGCGAACTTGAGGTTCCCCTGAGCGGTGGGCAAGGGCCCGACAATGTCCAGGCCCCAGCGCTGAAGAGGCCATGTATGGGCGATCAGCTTTGTGTATTGCGAGGGGTTGCCTGACCGAGGAGAGAACTTCTGGCAGGCTTCGCAGGACCTTGTGACTCGATTTGCGGCGCAGATCATTGCAGGCCAGTAAAACCCTTGTCGGATCACCTTAGCAGCCAGGGCCCTTGGCCCCGCGTGCGAGCCGCAAGTTCCACTGTGGACCTCGCGCAAGATTTGGATGCCTTCGGTCTCGGTGACGCATTTAAGCATTGGCTGACTGACCCCCTTCTTGTATAATTGGCCCTCGATTAGTGCGAAGTCCCGGCTCCGATGTTCGAGGCGCTTCGCCTCACTGACGTCGGTTGGGTGATAGTATCCCTGTAGAAACAGGGTTATTGGGGCCCGCCAGTCTTCGGTCATGATTAGGTGGACTATACGGTGGCCCTCGCTATCATTTGTTATTTGGAGCCCTTCGGGGCTCCGGACGGCTGGCGTGCCGATGGTGTGAAAGAATACGTCGGAGGGCAGGGGCTCGCCCCTGGCGGCGGCCTTGGCTAATGCATCGGCCTCCTCATTCTTGGCCCTGTCCACATGCTGTAGGGTGAATCCCTTGAACTGCCTCTCGAGACTTCGGATAGCCGCGAGGTATTGCATGAGCGCGGGGTCTTTTGCTGCATAGTCTTTTTCGACCTGACCGGCGACTATCTTGGAGTCTGTTTTGATGATACATGTGGTGACTCCGAGGGCCCTTAGCTTGCGGAGGCCGAGGATGACTGCTTCATACTCTGCTATGTTGTTTGTACATTTGTCGGATTCCAGGGCGAAGCTGAGGCGTGCTGCATATCTGTGTTTGACTCCGGCTGGTGAGGTGATGACTGCAGCGACGCCTGCCCCCGCATGACACCATGCACCGTCGCAATGGATAGTCCAGACCTTTTCTGTGGATGGGTCCGGCTGTGTTACTGGCCCAGTCCAGTCGACGACGAAGTCTGCCAGGACTTGCGATTTGATGGCTGTCCTGGGCTCGAAGCTGATGTGGTAGCCGGAGAGCTCGGCTGCCCACTTGGCAATTCTCACTGATGCCTCCGGGTTCCTGAATAGTTCGCCTAGTCCCCTGTCCGAGGTGACTCGGACCTTGAATGCTTCAAAATAATGGCGCAGCTTGCGCGAGGACATAACAACTGCGTAAGCAATCTTCTCCAGCTCTGTCATGTTGCATTTGGATGGTGTCAGGACTTCGGAGACATAATAAACAGGGCACTGTCTGACTGCGCCTTCGACTGTCTGCTCCTGCACTAGTGCCGCGCTGACCGCGTGCGGCGAAGCCGCGACATAGAGCAATAAGGGGAGCGAGGAGTCTGGGCTTGTGAGGATGGCCAGCTCCGCCAGGTACTGTTTTAATGAGGCGAAGGCCGCTGCTTGCTCCGGTCCCCAAGCGAAGTCCTTCGCGCCGCGGAGTGTTTTGAGGAAGGGGAGACTTCGCTCGGCGGACCTGGAGATGAATCTATTGAGGGCGGCCATCCTGCCTGTCAGGCGCTGGACGTCCCTGGCGGACTGCGGAGGCGACATATCGACGATGGCCTGGATCTTGGTTGGGTTGGCCTCGATGCCTCGGCGGGACACCAGGTAGCCCAATATCTTGCCCTGGCGAACACCGAAAACGCACTTTTCCGGGTTTAGGCGGAGTCGTGCATCTCGCATGTTCGCGAATGTTTCCGCCAGGTCGGCGAGGTGGTCCTCCTTATTTTTGCTGGCGACGACGATGTCGTCCACATATGTGAATACATTTCTGCCGACCTGCCCTTCGAGCACCGTTTTGGTGAGTCTGGAGAAGGTGGACCCGGCATTCTTGAGACCCTCCGGCATTCTGACAAAGCAATAAGTGCCGAAGGGTGTTATAAAGCTGGTGCTAGCCTTGTCTTCCTCCTTCATGTATATCTGGTGATAGCCGGAGAAGCAGTCGAGGAGGGACATGACCTCGCATCCGGCCGCGCTATCGACTATTTTGTCGATCCGTGGCAACGGGAAATTGTCCTTTGGGCAGGACTTATTGAGACTGGTGAAGTCTATGCACATGCGCCATTTTCCGCTTTTCTTCTGCACCATCACAACATTGGAGAGCCACGTGGGGTAAGCCACTGGCTCGATGAATTTAGCCTCCAGGAGGCGATGCACCTCCGCCTTGGCGGCTTCTGTCTTTTCGTCTGACATCTTGCGAAGCTTCTGCTTTTTGGGTCGCACCGAAGGGTCAATCCCCAAGCTGTGTTCAATTATGGCTCGGCTGACTCCGACCAGATCGAGGGCAGACCAGGCGAAGACATCTTTATTCTTGGCCAGGCAGCAGAGAAGTTTCTCTTCTTCAAGTGAGGTGAGGTCTTCGCTGATAGTTACAGTCTGCTTGGGCGTGGCCTGATCGAGGGGGACAGTCTTGGTCCCGTCTTGGCACTGCAACTGTGCCTTGTCGTGCTGCTTGTCGGTTGGGCTAGCCGGCGCAGGGACTTCGCGCTGGGTCGTGAGACAGTGTACATTTCTCTGACCGGGCACGAAGTCCCGCTCTATGTTGCGCGCCGTCTGCTGGTTGCCGTAGATTGTGATGGCGCCCAGCGGGCCTGGTATCTTCATACATAGGTACAACCCGTGGATGGCGGCTTCGAATTTGTTGATGGAGCCTCGGCCCATGATGGCGTTGTATGGATATACCATGTCGACAATGTCGAAGGTTATTTGCTCACTTCGGGCATTGGGTGCTACACCGAAGGAGAGGGGCAACTCTATCTTGCCAACTGGAAAGGTGCCCTTGCCGCCGAAACCATACAACGGGTTGTCCGAAGGCTTCAGCAAGCTGTGGCTTATACCCATGCGGTCGAAGGCGTGGAGGAAGATGATGTCCGCCTGACTGCCGTTGTCGACAAGGACTTTGTGTAAGTCCCAACCTGCCACGCTGCAGTTGATGACCATTGCGTCGATGTGGGGGGCGCTGCGCAGGTCGACGTCTCGCGCGTCGAAGGTTAGCGGTATGTGGGACCACTTCGTCTGCACGACTGGGCCAGTGACGGCGACATGGTTGATGCTGCGGTAGTGGTCCCGCTTCTGCCGCTTGGTGTCGAAGTCGGTGCTTGACCCCCCTGTTATCATGTGAATGACTCCGCGATATGGTTGATCGGCGAAGTCTTCTTGCTTTGGGGGATGGGGAATGTTTTGGTGTTGCTGGTGTGGTGGTGGGGGTGGAGGAGGTACGATTTGTACTTCCTGATGATGTTGGTAAGCGTGGTGCGGTGGATGCGGAGCGGGGGCGTGGACGTATGGTGGAGGGGGTGGCTGGTAGTTATGCGTGACAATTCTGGGATTGTCGGCTGGCTGCGCCCTCGCCATTCTGTCTCTGGTGGCCTTCGTCTCGGGGCAGTCTTTGGTCTGGTGGGCGCAGTCTTCGCCGTGGAAAAGGCAATAGAACCGGCGCGGCGGCTGCTGCGCCCGCCCTCGACCCCTGCCGCGAGTTCCATTTCCGCGGCCTTGGGGGGGATATTCCTGGCGGCGAGGGGGGTCAGCAGCAGGCTGTTGGTTGACGATGTTGTGGACTTGCTGCTGACTGCGGCCGTCTCGACTGGAGTCTGGCTGCGAAGTCCTTGTCCAGGTGCGGCTGGACTGCGGAGTCTGACTGTTGGGTTTCCGTTGCGACTCGACCTTGCGCTGGTGGAGCTCTTCGGATTTGGCATATTTTTCGAAGAGCTGATATAGCTCCTGCAAGCTCTTGGGTGGATCTCTGATACAATGGCTGTAGAGGACGCCGGCCCGAAGGCCATTGATGGCGTAGTGGATAGCGATCTGATCGTCGACAGAGGGCAGCTGTGACTTGAGTGTTAAGAACTTGCGGTAATACTCCCGCAGAGTCTCCTTTTCCAGCTGTTTGCAAAGCGAGAGCTCGGCCAAAGCGTCGGTGTCTGGACGGTACCCTTGAAAGTTGAGGAGGAACTTGTCCCTGAGACTTCTCCACGAATCAATGGACAGTGGGGGCAATCTGGTGAACCAGGTGAGTGCTGGGCCCTCTAGGGCGATGATGAAAGACTTTGCCATTGTGGCGTCGTCCCCTCCGGCTGATGCAACGGCGACTTGGTAACTCATGATGTATTGCGCCGGATCGGTGCTGCCGTTGTACTTGGGGTATGCCCCCGCTCGAAAGTTGGTTGGCCAAGGCGTCACTTGCAGGTGTGGCGCCAGGGGACTTCGCTCGTCGAGGTAGTTGACCCCTTGGAATGGCGCGCCGTGCTGGGGGGCGTAGTCATGCTGGGGGAAACGCGGGTTCTCCGGCTGCGCCCGGTGCTGCAGGGGTTGGCCGTGCTGCCGGCCGAGGTAGCCTTCGCGCATGTCCTCCGGCTGAGCGCGTTGTTGGAGGGGTGGTTCTTGCTGCAAACCGAGGTGGCCTTCGCGCTGCATCAGCGCGATCTCGCGCTCGAGGTCTTGGGCTTTCTGCTCCTCGTCGCGTATCATTTGCCGCACTTTGGCTAATGCGGAAACACGCTGGCGCTTGGCCTCCAGTATCTCTTTCTGCCTCTGGAGATTGCGGTTCCTGAGGCGCAGGGCGCGCAGCTGCAGCTGTTCTTCTGTTGAGACGCCGAGGGCCTCACCATCCTCGGTGAGGTCGGCGCCTTCCAGTGGGGCGAAGCCTGGGGGCGGCTGCGACTGTCCTTCGGTTCCGCAGGTGCGGAAGGTGTCGTCTTCGCCGGTGTGGGGAACATTGTCCTCAATGGGCTCTTGGTGGGTGGATTGGGTGAGGGCGAGGGCCTTGCCCTTTCTTGCGGCCAGCAGTGCTGCCTTCGCAGCCTCGTCAGCCTTGGGGTTAGCTCTCTTGGGTGCCATCGCGGGTGGTTTTGTCGTAGCACGAACGGTGGGCGCCAAATGTTGGAACTTGCTCTCTGCTGCAAGTGGGCCAACGAGGGTGAACAATGGCGACAACAGGGTTACGCGCACGGGGGCAATAGCTCTGTTGATC
The DNA here is from genome assembly GCF_902167145.1 of Zea mays. Classification (NCBI taxonomy): domain Eukaryota; kingdom Viridiplantae; phylum Streptophyta; class Magnoliopsida; order Poales; family Poaceae; genus Zea; species Zea mays. The sequence goes on from NC_050101.1 coordinate 87,436,967, forward strand.
TAGCCTCTCACGGGCACTGTGCGGGGGTATTTATAGGTATCTGAGTGCCCAGCGTCTTGTGTTAAGGACGCATGTGCCCTCAGACACCTATTTTATCCCCAGAATATTCCCATAAAGCAGGGTTACAAACCGTAATTACAAGTATTCCTTTACAAACCGTAATTACAGCGTCTTGCGTCTTTGCCTTCGCCCCAACAGCAGACAACGGTCTAGCAACCCAAAGTTGAATGGGAGACGACGACCTAGACCTCTCATGAACTCGTCACAGCATCCTCCATGCGCCTCATCCTGCGGTACCTGTTCTTGACCTGTGGGGGGTGTGAGACAGCAAGAGTGAGCTCACATACGTTCATAACTCAACAAGTTGTGGGGAATAATGTGTATGATCTCGCCAAGGTGGGAGCTCATGAAGTGTAAGGCTTACTAAAGAGGATGGTTGTAGCTGAGCATTGCTTTTAAAGTTGGTCAAAATTTTATTAGCAATTACTAAGTATAAGTAAATACCAACCCATTTAAGTAGTAGAACAATAGTAATAACAACACATGCGATGCAATGCATATGACAAATTGAATTTAGTTCCATAAATTAATCATGTGAGTGTCCGAGCTGCTCGTGACCATGAGCACGGCTAGTATACCAGTTTTACACTCTGCAGAGGTTGCACATCTTTACCCACAAGTCATGTTACCCACCTGCCAAGAGACGACCAATCCCATACACCTCTATCGAGGAGGCGAGGCAGGGTAACACTACGAGGCCTTTATAAAGTTCCACTAGCTTCAGAAAACCTGCTACTGTTTATAGGAAGCTCCAGTGCAGGAATCCCTTGCCTGACCGCCATCGCAGCAAAATCAACCAAGGACCTCCCTACACTGACCACTCCCCTACTGCCCTTGCCCCTTTCGGCTAAGGTAGTCATCCACTAGCTTTCCTAGTTAATCAGCCAAGGGCGTCCCATTAAACCCTTGTGATAGCACTATTTTCCCGGGTGGTTCTCCATGTTCCCATTAACATAATGATCTTATCATGAACAGTAAATAATGAACAGATAATAAAAAGTGTAATCATGAGTAATGAATATCTCTATACCCAAAACCACATAAAGCAATAGCATGTACTACCCAAAAATTTAGTAGCACATCCAGTGGTGAAACAAGGCATAAAGATAGTCAAATCTAGGGTAACCTATTGGGTCCCATCAAAATTAACCTATGCAGATCATTATGATTAATAAGAACATGACTGGGTAAAAAGGAAGTGATCAAGGGCACAACTTGCCTGGGACTTGAGATTCCAGGTACCAACTTGCTCTTCAGGTGACTCGTAACCTCGCGCAAGTCGTAGCAATACAAACAAACAGTGTATAGGCAAAATTAAAATCACACCAAACATAAGAATAAACTACATAATAATAATCTATGCGTCGCTACGAGACCGTGAGTTCGAGAACTACTAAATTTGGAGTTATGGTTATGAAGTTATGATTTTCTAAAGATTTGCGTGATTAAATATTAAACTATATTATAAATTGGTTAATGTACATAATATGAGAAAATATACTCTAATAATTAACTTTAGTCCAGATTATAACTTGTTTAGAAATCATACTTTAGTCAAATTATAATTATAGACATGTGAATCTTGATTAGTAAAATAAACCTACTACTCAGAAGGTAAACAAATGTTTAATTGTAACAGTAGGTGATATATCAAAATAAGGTTCTCTACTGTGTAGGAAATTTTATTACAAAGCCAACGCAACTAGAACGAACTAAAACGGAGTTAGATCGCAAAAGTTATGGATTTTCTAATTTTATTGAATCTCTTTATACTCTAAATCAATTTCCTGATTTTTATTTTGTAATTCCCAACGAGTTTGGACCGAGGAAACAAAATTGAGAGAGCACAGGGGCTAAAACATAAAGTTCTAGGCTCGGTTATGACTTGAGGAGGATGGCGGAATGTTTTTGTAAGAGCCGAGGGGCTCAATCGCAAAGTGGCCGAGACGAAAGGGTATCCTCAATTCCCGGTCGTTGGATTAGTTTTGGATGCGCGGGATTAAATCAATCCCCCCTACTGAATCGGTATGCCACTATAGCCGTTCGATCAGGCTCCAATGGTCAGATTTTGATGGGCTAAAACATAAAGAACCAAAGGGGAATGCCCTGACCCAATCTGAGCCGCACCATTTGGGATAAATGGCCACACTTCTAAACTGGCGCGATCTAATCTCCTCCGCCCATATCCAATCTAACGGCCCATCCACCGTCTTCTTCCTTACGCCCCCTTAACCTCTCACCTCGCATGCCAACACCAGGGACAAGACGGCCGATGCTCCCTGTTGGGGGCCTTTGTCCTCCGAAGGTCCTCAAAAACGTGATTTAACAATATCTTCCAAGTGTGACATATGAACAGGTACCTTCAGACTCGGGCTAAAAGCATGTACGATGTAAGAAGCATGATCGTGACAAAGGTTGGAGTTGCTCCGAAGCTACGCGTAGGGGAGCTTCGGCTAAATGGCGGGAAAAGGAACCGACTTAAAGGGGAAAAGGCTATCTGGTCCTCATAGTATTGTATATAAGTCAATAATAAATGTAAAGGGCATGAGTATAATTTCTCACAGGCTGCGTCCTGTGCTTATAAATAGATGAACAGTACCCCCGTACTGTTCATGCTGACTTGTACTCGCCTGTGCATTACGCTTGTACTATTTCCTTCTATCAAGCTGAAGGTACAAATGTAGTTCAATATTATTACTATTTATTCATGATATAATAAAGTTGAATTGATAATGTTATATAATTGTTCATGTTGCTCTCTATGTCTTGTATGCTTCTTCTTTCATTAATATATACTGCAATCATGAAGGTATGTCCTTCATGGCCTTCGTCTGAAGATCATTATGTCCTAAGGGAAATAATGCTTCGAAGGACGAAGGACATTAACATTTAACATTTTGCGTTGCCTTGTTCTTAACTCATAGCATTTGAGAACAAGTCCCCAACATTGGCGCCCACCTCCGGTGAACTCTTTCGACCACCTTCGGCAAGCACTGACCTTCGTCATGCCACCGAAGAAAGCTTCAGCACTAGGGACCGCTGCACTGCAGCCACTGGACCCAAAGCAGGAAACTCTTTCTCTTCGAGAGGCTCGAAGCCAGAAGAGGAAAGCCACCAGTCCAACACTCTAGGAGGAGGAGTTGGACCAAGAAATCAGGGACATGGAAATAATCCATCATCAAGTACAAAGGAAGAAGGAGAAGATGGCGCGGCTGGCTGATCTTCAAAGGAAGATCGACGAAGCCACTGAGGAAGTGCGTCATCTTGCTCAAGATGAACAGGATCGAAGACCCCAACACAGGGAGCTTCGTCAAGAAGGCTTGTTCAATGAAGATGGATGGTATGATGATTTTAATCATGATGCCTTTACTTTTGATGATGCTTCTCCCTTGGCAGCAGAACTGCAGGCTACCCCATGGCCCCCATCATACAAGCCACCTCAGCTTCCCATGTATGATGGGCATTCAGATCCAAAGCAGTTTCTGATGAGCTACAAAGCAACTATATCTTCGTATGGAGGCAATACTGCAGTTATGGCGAAGTCCTTCGTCATGGCAGTCTGGAATGTAGCCCAAACATGGTATTCTTCTCTTCGGCCAGGGACTATCACGTCATGGCAGAAGCTTAAGGACATATTGGTTACCAGCTTCCAAGGCTTTCAAACGAAGCCAGTCACAGCTCAGGCTCTGTTCCAATGCACGCAAGACCACGAAGAATACCTTCAGGCATATGTACGAAGGTTCTTGCGATTGAGGGCACAAGCGCCTACGGTGCCCAATGAGATTATCATTGAGGCCATGATCAAGGTTCTTTGCCTAGGACCTACTGCCCAATATTTCGCCAGGAAGCCCCCACAAACTCTAGAGAAGCTGTTTCAGAAGATGGATGAGTACATTCGGGCAGACAACGACTTCCGCTAAAGAAGGGAGGAAGCTTACAGATTCTCGGAAATGACTAGGGGCTTCGGAGGAAGAATCCACCCGAGGCACGTCAGGTCAATCCATAATTCCACTCAGAGTGACGACAAAGGAAGTTAGCCTTAGAGGTCACAATACACCTCACAATCTTCAGGGCAACAACAGAGCTCTTTAGACCACCAGCTCCAAGGGGCAGAGGCGCCAGGGGCTTCGAGGGAAGATTTGGGGATCAGCCTAGAAAGATCTACTGCTTATTCTGTGGTGAGGACAAGGGCCATACTACAAGAATGTGCCAAATCACCATTCAGAAGCAAAAGGAGATAGCAGATGCCGAAGCTCGGTAGAACCAGCCGAAGCAGGTCTTGCACACTGCTTTGTGCCACTCTCCCTACATACCAGAGTATGTGGGCAATCATCCCACAGCTTCTGTGGCTTCGGCTAGTCACTCACAGGCTTCTTGGCCACAACTCCCACCCCGCCACCATTACAACCGACCTAATCTCGAGGCCAGCAAGAAGGGCGCCAGTACCCTCAGCAGCAACGTGAAGTCAGGGAGGAATCCGAAGCTCGCACAGTCAATAGTACTGTACTAGAATCAAAACACATTTATTGAGCGATATCCTACCCCTGAAGTACTTTTGTGTTCTATGTCATTTTGTTTTTCAATAAGGAACAAACAATGCAGAACTAGTTTTAATTTCTTGTAATAGTTTCACTTTTGTCAGAATGAAATATATCTTCTTCAAATATTTACGAAGCTCAAAAATTGTTGAAGCTCAAAAGTCGTTCCTAAGGGAATGCAGAGCTAAAAATCGCAGTGTAAGTTTCGCCGAAGCTACAAAAAGTCGTTCCTAAGGAGCGCAGCGTAAGTTTCACCGAAGCTACAAAAAGTCGTTCCTAAGGGAGTGCAGTGTAAGTTTTCTGCTCAAAAGTCGTTCCAAAGGGAATGCAGAGCCAAATACCGCCGAAATATAAGGCGAAGCGCGAAAAGTCCACGCGAAAAATACCGCCGAAATAAAAGGCGAAGCGCGAAAAGTCAACGCGAAAATACCGCCGAAATAGAAGGCGAAGAAGTTCAAAAGACGTTCCTAAGGGGATGCAGAACTTACACCGAAAAATAAGCGGTGAAGCCGAAAAATAAATGGCAAAGAGACTTCGATCGTTCCAAAGGGGACGCAGAGATGGTGTGTTCCAGTGTGGGTGTGTGGGTGCGTATCTTGGGCATTAGCATCATTCGCATCATAACTGTCACATCATCCCACATAGCATCACATCATACATCATATTGCACTGATGACACGAATTGAATACGAAGTCGACCTTCGGAGACTGCTTTATAAAAAATGAAAATGTGCTAAGGCACAAAGTTAGCTAAGAAATACAGCTTCGTCAGCTCTATTGCAAAAGAAGGGATCCTTTGTTTACGAAGCTGGGAGGTTTTTACGAAGCATGGATATTTTCACGAAGCACGGATTTTCTTCTTTGTGAAGCATGAAAAGAAGGGAAGGTATTTTTTCGCCGAAGGCTCAAAAACGGTATGTATATAAAGTTTCATGCATCGAAAGAACTGAATTACAAATAATTTACACATTAGATTCAAAAATATGCACATCGAATATTACAGTCTTGATATAGCGAAGCTACATTGATTGTCTAAAAATGTTTTTACAATATCAGTCCTCTTTCAGGACCTTTTCTGCAATTTCATTCAACAACTTGTTAACAACTTCGTCAACAACAGATTCAGCTATATTAATAATTTCCAGTGCTTCCTTTGTTTCTGGGTCGGCCAGGGGATCAAACGGTTCTGGTGGCAGAGATAATTCAGCTACAGGAAAAAAAAATTAATCAGTTCGAAGCCACAAAAACAAATGACAAAGTTAGATGCCGTGAAACAATACCTAAGTGTTTTTCACGCTCAGCAGCTTCTTCAGCTCGTTTTGCTTCAGCTCGGGCCTCATGGATGTCTTTTTCACTTTTCTAGCCATTTCTCGGCCACCATTCTCCCACACATCATTATAAAATTTTCCGCCCTTTAAGGTTGCTTCAGCTGAACGGTCCTTTGTGACGTCCGTGGAGAAGGCTGCTTCGGCATGGGCCATGGTTTTAATATGATCGCACCCCGCATTCTCCAAGATTGCTGAAATCGCGCGAGCACCAGAAAATGCACATACATCTCCTCGATCACTTAATATTTCTTCAAAAGCTTTGGCCTCTCCGCTGATCCATTCAATAACACCCTCAGGGTCGCCTCGTATAAAGTTATCTTCATTGGAATAAGCACCCACATTGGCGAAGCTAGCCTTTATCTTCACGCAACTCAGGGATTTTTCGAAGCATCTTTCTTTGGATGCACGAAGTTCTTCAACTGTTTTTTCTAAATAATTTTCCAATACTCACTAATATCTCGGTTGGCCTCTGCGAGACCACATTTTTCCTTGGCTTCGACCAGCTGTTTCCGAAGGTCTTCAATCTCAATTTTTTGGGCCTCGGATTGATTTTTGAAGCTAGCTTCATACTCCTTTACTTCATCCACCAATGAAAGTAGAATCTTGTCTTTTTCCGTGGCTTCGTTTCTCAACCTAATAACCTCTGATCGAAGGTTACTGAGAGCTATAGTGCAACTCTCATCTTCAGCATTCTTTTGCGCCCTTAGGGTGTTGCTAAGTATTAAGCCCTGCAAGACAGAATAAAGGATTAACATAAGAATAAAAAGACTCCATTATAGAGTCCTTAAGCTTCAAAATGCACAACTTTTGTACCTTCAGACTGTTGTATGCAAGACTATATGCGAGATCGTCCTTCGTCATGGCACAAAGGCCAGCTTCGAGCTTCGAAAAACCCATACTTCTGGCCATCTCCCGACAGACGGATAATTCTTTGTTGTCCGGGAGGCAGTACAAGAAGTCATCTTCATCCGTACCGTTAAACACTAAGGCCCCCTTCAGGTACTTCAGTTCTCGGGCATAGTGTTTAGCTTCAAAAACTTCTTCTTCGGATAATCTCTTTCCCGAAGCATGTCGAATGATATAATCAAGATCTTCAGAGAGTGCTTCAGGGGCAAGGGATTCGGCCTCTTTGGCCGCACTCTTCTCAAAACCTATATTAATGTCTGGAGTTATTCCTTCGGCCTTCTGCTCGGCGGCGGCAAGCTTCGTCTCAGTAGGCACTGTGGGCTCTGCCTCGGGTTTCAGCCTGGGTTATTGTAGTCTCGACTTCTATTTGCTTAGTATCAGCTTTGGGTTGCGTTGTGTCAGCTTCGGCAACCTTCCCTGTAGGAGCAGGATTTATGGAGTCGGTTGTTTCTAAAATATCTAATACATTTACCATCCTTCTTCTCTCAGGGGTTGTGCCAGAACTCTTTTGTGCCTTCAGCGCTGTTGCTTCTGTTGAAGGACTTAAAATCCCTGGCATCTTTGTTACTTCTTTAGTCTTTAACCTTTCAGCCTTATTTTTGTCCACCTTCGTTTCAACTAGCTCAACCGAAGGTGCCTTCGGCATTATAGCCGACTCTTCAGCCTCCTACACAGGAGGAGCAGGTTCTCTTAATTCAGCAGCTGAAGAAGCCTCCCCGCCAAACTCAGGCACCACGGCCGGTCCAATATAGCGCGGCCGGTGGGTAAGAACCTTTAACTTTTTGCCCTTCGGCACATGCTCGTCTGGAATGGCCGAAGTAGCAGTTTTCCTCTTCTTTCCTTGTCCTCGCAGCGGATAGCGGTAATCGGGGTAAACAAAGCCAATGGCATCAAAAACTCTGTTCAATCTCTTTTTTCCCCGGCCTCCGAAGGCTGTGGATAATGCATTATCTTTTGCTTTGGAATATGATCCAAGTAGTTCATCACTTGTAGCTTCGATACATTTCAACCAGTCATCGTTTGGTTCATCAAATTTATCCCCATATCTGAATGTATACTTCAGCCGGACCAGGTCACCTTCGCTAGACTTGGTGACAGTCTCCTTCGGCATTTCCCAGTTCTCTATAAGCAGCCATACTCTGAAGGCTATATGCTCTTGAATTAAATATCTTGTACCAATGAAGAAGCAGACAGTACCAAACGCTTTCTGACAAGCTTTCGCAGCATCATCAATTTCAACCTTCGGCCTTCGGAGGCCGAAGCGGGAACAAATGGGGCGCATAATGACTTCCTTAATATCTTCTCTTGCCTTCAAGTCATTCTTCATGTAAAACCATTCCTCCATCCAAGCTCCGGGCCACCTTTTTCGGAATGTTGGCACCAGGTAGCTTGCGTTGGGGCGAGCAATAAATCCATAACAGCCAAAATTGTTATGATATTGTTCTTTGCCCATGGCCTTCATCTCATATACAAGTTCGTGCATACTGCAAAAGCATTTCGCACTTGGCTCCAGCCCTTGGCTTCTCACAGCCCAGACAAAACTCCCCATCCTAATAATAGCTTCGGGGGTTACCTGATGAAGGTAAATCAGATATATTTTCAGCACTTCAACTACAAACCTGCTCAATGGGAACCAAAGCCCAGCTTTGAAGAAACTTCGGTAAATCACAACTTCGTCTTCTTCGGGGGCAGGGACGTTGTTGTCTCCACCAGCTCTCACAATGGACATATCCCGAAAGAACCTTCCTCTCATATTGTCAAGATGACTTTGTTTAATTGTTGATTTCCCAAAAATTGTATGACTCGGCCTCCAGGGCCGATCCTCAGAATCTTCTCCCCCGCTTTCAGCGTCATAATCATCACTGTCACCAGTATCTTCAGACAGGCCCTCTAGTATTTCCTAAGTAATCTTCTCTGTATTTGTTTTTGTCATTGATTCGATAAATCTAGCAATGTAAGGATTCACAGCCTTCTTCTCCTCAAAAACCTTCTCCTCTTCAGTCAGCTTCGTCTCAGCAGCAGCCTTCTTGTCTTGAGACATTTCTCCTCCAGAAATGACGAAAATGCGTCTTTTTAACCGAAGCTCAGAAAGCTTTAGAAACTAGCAAGTGTTAGTGAGCAAGAGCTATGAAATTGAGAAAATAAAGCAAATGACACAAGCAGCGTACCAGATATGGTTGGTGCGAGTTCTTATTTATACGCTCGACACACTCCAAATCGAAGGGCCCCGTCTGTCATTGACTGTTGCTATTCTAGCAAAGGGAAGGTATTTTTCGGACCTTCGGCTTAAAGGCCTTCGTCCATGTCGCAGCCTGAATTCGTTATCTTAAACAAATTAATACTGCGAGGGGCTACAGTTGGGGGCCTTCGTCCTCCGAAGGTCCTCAAAAACGTGATTTAACAATATCTTCCAAGTGTGACATGAACAAGTACCTTTGGCCTCGGGCTAAAAGCATGTACGATGTAAGAAGCATGATCGTGACGAAGGTTGGAGTTGCTCCGAAGCTACGCGCAGGGGAGCTTCGGCTAAATGGCGGAAAAAGGAACTGTCTTAAAGGCGAAAAGGCTATCTGGTCCTCATAGAATTGTATATAAGTCAATAATAAATGTAAAGGGCATGAGTGTAATTTCTCATAGGCCACGTCCTGTGCCTATAAATAGATGAATAGTACCCCGTACTGTTGATGCTGACTTGTACTCGCCCGTGCATTACGCTTGTACTATTTCCTTCTGTCAAGTCGAAGGTACAAATGTAGTTCTATATTATTACTGTTTATTCATGATATAATAAAGTTGAATTGATAATGTTATATAATTGTTCATGTTGCTCTCTATGTCATGTATGCTTCTTCTTTCACTAATATATACTGCAAACATGAAGGTATGTCCTTCATGGCCTTCGTCTGAAGATCATTATGTCCTAAGGGAAATAATGCTTTGAAGGACGAAGGACATGAACATTTTGTGTTGCCTTGTTCTTAACTCATAGCATTTGAGAACAAGTCCCCAACACTCCCTAGGCGGTCGGCACCCAGATCCATAATGGCGCCCACCCCAGCGATCCTAAAATCCGGAACCCCACATCGCACCCAAATTGAAGGCGATAAACGTCATGGGAACAAAAGCAAAGCAATAGGGAAAATCCTCACCGAACGCTACAGCATGGTCGCACCCGCCTATGACGTGGGTATGTCCTGCCACATGTTCAACCCCCGACGAGTAGTCATCGTTACTCTTGTTGACCTTCAAGCTCAACATCCCCCCTGGTTCCATCCTGCGCACCCCGGCAAACCACATAGATTCCCAGTGGGAGCTTGATAGATGGCAGGGTCTGGGTCTAGTTACGGTGCCATGCTTCAACTTAAACTCGCCTGGTAGTTCTCCGCTCTCGGTGGTAGGGCCACGTTTCAATGGTGATGGCATCCAGATCATGAGCTACCAATTTATAGCCAAGATGGTTTGGCAGCACGGATCTAATCTCGCCCGGATGCGGTGGTTACGCGATTCATAACGGATTGCCATCAACACAGCCAAGAATTCCGGTGTAGGTGGGAGAGGATGAAGAAGGAGTCTGCCGCTAGGATCCAAAGGAGATACGCTCGAGACCTAGAGCCAGACAATGTGTGTCCCACCCGCCAGTGTAACTCCCAGGTAGGCCGCCATGTTGGCTTGATGGGCTTGGCGTGGAGAGGAGAAACTGGGATGCACTGGTTTGAGAAGTGGGCCGACCAGGGACAGATTTGGCCCAGGCGCAGGTTTCCTTCTCTTTTTCCTTTTCTGATTTAAATTTCCATTTGTTTTAACTATTTTAATTTAAATGAGTCACTGATTCAAATCTGTTTGAATTTCAAAGCCTAGTTTATATGCAACAACCAGTATAATCCCAGAATGATGCAAGGTTTTATTTTATTTATTTAGGTAGGATGCTTCACATTCACCTATTCCAAAGAAGTCATTATATTGAATGTATATCTAATTAAAAGTATCGCCAATGATTCAATATGCCTTACCCTTTTAATTTTGGAAGAAGTTAATATAAATTCTTTTAACAAAAGTGACCTTAAATCAAAAGAGAATATTTTATATATTTCTTGAGGGGATAATAAATTGTAACTCATTTATTATATATTAACTCCCATTGCTTTAATTTTTTGTATTTATTTTTAGAAGTGGTGAATTCCAATGTATAATTATCCATTAGGGACATTTTTACTTTGATTTCTTGTACTAATCCCCAAAACATGATTTCGGGTATTACAATAACTCAACTACCGATGCTCCTGTGCAGTTGACACCGAATTGAACCCTTAATAACCATTTCCCCTCGATCAATTGCACGATCTGAGCTTTGAATCACCCTGTCCACGGAGACAGCGCGAACTAAGGATGAACACGGGTGTTCCTGACGATCTAGCACGGTTTAGCTCAATTAAATGGGTCGAGGAGCATCAGGAGAATCTAAGGACACTAAAACGGGAGAGCAGAGAGCATGAACGGACCTGGAACGAGCTAGCCACGATAAGGTCACTATGCGTGGTGTTTCGGACCGATTTGGGGGAAATCCCAAATTGGGGCTCTCTGGTGAGTAATTGGAGGCACGAGCGGGTGGATTGGATGCTTGAATACCTAGCGGAGCGAGGGTGTACTCAATTTATAGGGCCCTTGAGCGGTGGCCCGTGAATTTGAGCTCGCGCGGTGGCGGTCGGAGAGAAAGAGGTGCACGGGCGCAAGCGATTGGTGGCATTTACCATGGCAAGCTCACCATCGATCACCAGATGGGTTGAGGTGACTTACTACGGTGTGGTTAGAGCACCGAGGCACGTGGCACACGGTTGTGGGGTGGCTAACTCCGGCGAGCCTATCCAAAGCGGTCGTGACACAAGCGGGTACGACAGCCGGAGTAGAATAGTGGCTGGAGTACATCCACTGGGGTGATATTTCTTACTCCCTCTGTGTTATCCAACTGCGCCGAGCACGAATCACCGCGGCGGGCGTGAATCCGGGTGCACGGTCACCGGCGGTGAGTTCTCTGAGCTGGCGTTCTGATCTGGTCATTGTACCATTGAAATCCAATTCAGAGCGCCCGACAGACTAAATTGCAATGTCTAGATCTCGAATTTTTGTGCAACAACTTGCCAATACATCTGTAGCAAACTTGTAGCCGTTCATACCAGCTACAGTTCTGCTATAGCAACTACTCTCAATCGAGCAATAGATCTTACTCTAATTCGACCCAAAAGTCTAGCCAATGTCACTGGTGACCAAAATTCAGTCAGTAGAGTGACTGACAACACAACTTTGAGCTTATTTTTCTCCAAACTTTGTATGTGATCAAAGCTTAGTTACTTAAGCAAAGTTGTTCTCCTATTATAGCTCTAGACTTTTGATGTGTTGACCCTAGGCAAATTCTTTGTATTTTTAGAACTACAGAGCTCCATAGTTGTTCACTGATTTTCAGACTTAGCCACATGAGAGGGGTAGAGTGGCTTTTTGCAAATAAGCCCAAATCACATGGTTTAAGTTGCAAATCCTCAAATATGTGAACCATATGATTTGAGGTACCCTAATACCTTGGTTTTTGCACTTGGGTCCAAAAGTGTGCAAAATTTACATATAACCCCCTAGGGTTTCAACTCATGGTTTTGAGTGGTCTTTTTAGGGTTTCTGGCACTTCTAGGGTTTGGATGCCACTTGTTGGAGACTTGTTCTCAAATGCTATGAAGTAAGAATAAGGAAACACTAAAGTAGGTTAATGGTTAATGCCCTTCATCCTTCGAAGCATTATTTTCCTAAGGATATAACGATCTTCAGACGAAGGTTATGAAGGACGTACCTTCACCATCTGAAAGTATCACGATGCCCAAGAGGGGGGGGGGTGAATTGGGCTTTTCTAAAAATCAACACTAAATAAAACCTAAGCAAGAGGCCAACTTCACCCCAACAACTAGCACTAAGATAGTAATACTAGAAATACAATAATGCTAAGACAATACTTCAAATACTTGCTAAACAAATACACGATGTAAAATGCTTGAATTAAGTGCGAAATGTAAAGCAATGTTTAGAAGACTCCTCCAATTTTTCCCGAGGTATCGAAGAGTCGGCACTCTTCACTAGTCCTCGTTGGAGCACCCACGCAAGGGTATCGCTCCCCCTTGGTCCTCGCAAGAACCAAGTGCTAACTACGAGATGATCCTTTGCCACTCCGGCGCGATGGATCCCTCACAACCGCTTACAACCTTGAGTCGGGTCACCAACAAGATCTCCACGGTGATCACCGAGCTCCCAACACCACCAATCGGTCTAGGTGATGCCGATCACCAAGAGTAACAAGCTGTAGACTTTCGCTTGACCAAGAGAAGCCTAATGCAAGTGGTGTGTGCTCTAGGTGGCTCTCGCTAGCGCTAATGAGGAACAAATGCGGGATTAAGATTCTCTAATCTCCTCACTAGGCTTTTGGTGCTTGCAATGCTCTACCAATGTGCTGGAATTAATGTGGGCAGCAAGACATTGAATATGGTGGGTGGAGGGGGTATAAATAGCCCTCACCCACCAACTAGCCGTTACCAGCAATGTTCTGCGCATGGGCGCACCGGACAGTCCGGTGTGCCACCGGTGTGCCAACGATCGACTCCAACGACTAGTTCTAACAGCTAGCCATTGGGCAGGTGCCACACCGGACAGTGAACAGTCACTGTCCGGTGCACTGTCCGGTGCGCCACTAAAATTCCACTCCGGAACCTGGCGCTCTCGGGTTTCTTCGTGGGGAAACTCTTCCCCTAGGCCAGCTTGGCCCCACCTGGCAGAGGGTGCACCGGACAATCCAGTGCACACCGAACAGTCCGGTGCCCCAAGGCCAGAAACCCTATTTTCTGTTTTATGCTGTTTTTCAAATCAGTTTTCATTCTAACTTGAGTGTATGTTCTAGAGTGCCACCTAGCACTATATGTGAGTGTGAATGTGCACCAACACTACACTAGAACTCTCTTGGTCAAACTACTCATCGACAACCCCTCTTTATAGTACGGCTAAAAGAGAATAAAAGACCTAACTAAATCACGAGTGTCCACAACTCCTTGACACTCGGACTTCGTAGTCTTTCACTTTTTGTTTCGTCATTTTAGCCGTCTCTTCGAGTTCTTATCTCCGGGATTGTTTTCACCGTTGTAGTACTTCTACCTGTAATGCGACCTAACTTACCATTTGTCTCTGCAAAACACACGTTAGTCACATATAACATTACGTTGTCATTAGTCACTAAAACCAACCAGGGGCCTAGATGCTTTCAGTCTCCCCCTTTTTGGTGATTGATGACAACCCTACAAGTTTTGTGAGAGTAGTTTGTTTTGAAATTTCTGTCAATAGAGAAGATGGTTAGTTATAATCAGTAATCTTTGATAGAAAGAATGTGTACCATAATAATAGGAATGAGCGCATACACATCGTAAGTTTCTTGTTCATATAAAAGTGAAATCAAATCGATGAACAAGAACTAAAGGACTGGTGATAACATATAAGGTGAAAACATAATACACACACAGTCAACATAAGCATCGAGAGTATATATAGAGTTTGTGAGCCAAAAGCATCATAAAAAAGTGGAGCTAGTACTGAGAGTAACAAGCCCATATATTACATCAAAATGACTCTCTACTAACTCCCTAACTTCCCCTAGCTCTCACAACTCATCTCTCCCCCTTTGGCGTCAAACACCAAAAGGTTACCCGAACCTACACATCAGAAGAGGGAGGAGGCTGCGGGGGCGCATCCGGTCGCGGTCGAGGCAGTAGGGCGAACGCCAGCTGTGGGTCAGAGTCAGTCTCGGATTCAGGATCTGCTTCAGAAGCTGGAGCTGGTACTGACTCAGACAGAGGCTGCGCTGCAGGAGCTGCCAGAGCCGAAGAAGTCACAGACACCGCCACAGCAGTGGTAACAGCAGAAGCTGGTGGCACTGGCGGCTGAGGGCTGACGGAGCTGATGACCGGTGACGTGAAAACTAGGGTGACCGGCCAGAGCGGAGAGGAGGAGGGACCAACTGTAGGAAGAGGAGATCCTGCCTGAATGGCTGGCACAACAGCAGCCTAAAGAGGTGGAGGCGGTGCTGACTGAACTGGGGGAATCGATACACTTGTATGCTGAAGCATGAGAGTCATAAAAGCCCTGTTCTCAGCCCGGTCCTAAAGAAGCTACTGCTGTAGAGAATCCTGTCTGTCCTGAATCGTTTGGAACATCGAGAGCATTCTCTCAGACAACTGCTGCTGGACCGCTGTCTGACGGGCCTGCTCGGCTGCCAAGTGAGTCTGCTGCTGAGTAAGAGTCTGGAGAATCGCAGCAAGAGCAGGGTCAATGGCTAGAGGGGCAGCAGGGGTAGCACTAGAACTCCCATCCTCATGATCATGTGAGCGTGGAGGCATAGGAGGCGGAGGCGGAGGAGGAACCCCAAAGACATCATCATCATCATCATCATCATGGGCTGCTCCGCCCTGAGTCTCAAACTGATGGAAGGCGGAGACCTCAGGCTGAGTATCAATCACTGGAGCAGATGCTGGCACAGGATCCTCTGGAGCTGGATGGTACGACCCAAAGATGAGGCGAGAGGCCTCAAGAGTACCCTGGAACTGTGGGGGCCGAATCAGCTAAGCAAAGATGTGGCACAGATAGTGAGCATAAGGCAGCTGTCGACGAGCACGTAGACCATACAATATTGTGTCCTCGATCTCACAAATGAGAAAATCCACAACATCAAACTCTTAGTGAGAAACTAGGGCACCAAGGAGCCAAAGCTGAATATGAGTGGCAGCCTCCTTGTAACCCATCCGTGGCAGAAGCGTCTGTCTCATGAGCTGATATAGAAACCTGGCCGCTATGGTGAAATCTGCCGGAGAACGTCGCGACCCATCTGAGAAGGGCGGGCGGAACAAAGCCGCGACGTGAGCTGTACCAGGAGCGACTCCGCCGTGAGGGCGACGAGGAGGGTCAGAGGTGCCATAGCACATGCTGTGAAGACGAGTCGATGACTCGTGGAATCCAAACACCTGACGAATCTGACTGGCATGAATGGTAACATCCTCGCGCTCAAATCGGAATCTCATCCAGTGGTGATCAGGGTCGATCCATACAGTAGCATAGAAAACTCGGACCCATTCCTCAACATATCTACCGCTGGTAGTCCAAAGAGTGAGAAGTCTAGGTAGATAGGAGAGGTATACCTCAGAGTCAGCACCAGCAGCAAGCAAAAATGCACGAGGTCCAGAAGCCGGTGCACTCGTAGAGCAATCTGTGCAGACATCTGAGCTCTGAAAAAGGACTCCTGAATACAGGTGCTGAAGAGGTCAACTGCAGCAGGGTCCCTCTGAGCCGGTAACCAAGACTCCACGGGTACGTATCTGAACCGACGTACCCGTGCCGCTGTAGCACGCTGAAGGTCAAACGACCTGGGATCCGCAGCAAGTGGTCGCACCTCAGTCTCATCACGCTCCCGGAAGCGAGCAGGTGGGATAGGTGGAGCGGAAAGGGGAGTGGAAGGAGCAGTGGAAGCTGGAGTAGTGGAGGAGGTGGGTATGGCTGAGGTGGTGGATGGCGCAGGAGTGATGGGGGCAGGCGAAGTGGGTGGTGGAGTGGTAGCAGTAGCAGTGGAGGGAGTGGAGGAGCGAGGATGAGAGGCATGACGACGAACTCGGTAAGCAATCTGATCTGAAGAAATCCGTAGCTGATCTCCTTGCTATGCCTGCTCAGCGGCTGCTGCTGCCGCTATCGCTGCTCGGGCTGCTCTGTCCAGATGCCGCTTCTTGTGGCCTTCCTACTGCTCCAAATACACGGTCTTTCCCTTGACCTGCCTAAAGGGGCGAGGAGGATCCTCGTCATCTCCTCCCCCTGGC
Organism: Zea mays; assembly: GCF_902167145.1. NCBI lineage: Eukaryota > Viridiplantae > Streptophyta > Magnoliopsida > Poales > Poaceae > Zea > Zea mays. The sequence continues at coordinate 87,453,677 of NC_050101.1, forward strand.
GCCGACGCATTCTTCGTGCGCGGCATCCTAACCTGATGACTGCAAATGAGAGAGAGAGAAACTAAGCACAAGTCGATAACTGCCGATAGAATATCAAAAGAGACGATGTCTACCTGGAAAGCTCACACGAGAGGTGAAAATCCAGGCAGGACAGGAGACGGCTCACGGGCAGGCAAGGTCACTGAAATGACAGAAGAGGTGAGCACGTATTAGTCACATAGTCATAAGTATATGAAATGTGAATAAATACATACATAGAGAATTATGGCACAGCAAACGAAAGATATGGCGATCGAGATGTCAAACGACGCGAAAACGGCATTTGAACAAGAAATAGTGCCATAGGAGATTTGGAATTCGAATTGAGGTATGAAATGACGTGGAATTGAGTGAAAGTGAAGCCTGGTATATCGGATTGGCGTGAAATTTGGCTAATATGTTACTGGAGGTGTTGTGAAGGTGACTGAAAAATTTGGGTTCAATCAAAGCATTTTTGGCTGGTTTGGACATTTCACCGAACACGTGGTATGCAGTGAGTTAGGGTTTTGGTGAAAAGGCTATTTGAGGACTGAAACCCTCCCAAAGGGAGCTAGAAACCTGCAGGGATATTCAATAGACACAAAAGAACACATTCCACCACTTGGATTCACTGGAATTCATAAGAATTTGAATTTGGCACAAGAGGTGGGTAGGAGCTCCATTTACTGAGAGACAGAGGAAAGAGAAGGGAGAGGGAAGATGAGGAGCTCACCAGAGAGGAGTGAAAAGCTCAGCCGAGGAAGATCACCGGAGGGGAGCAGCTGTCGTCGGCGGGGGTGGAATCGCCAGAGACAGAGAGGAGCAGAGGGCAGAGAGCATAGAGGGAAAAGAGAGCCTCTGGCTCGGTCTCGGGCTGGAGGCCTTTTTTTAAAACGTGATATGGGCGCACCGGACAGTCTATAGTGCCTGTCCGGTGCACACTAGACAACGCACAGTAGCTGTCCGGTGAACTACCGGACAGCGCACAGGAAAGGGAGTTCTTACGCGCGCGCGGCCGGTGCACCGGACAGTGCACAGTGCAGTGTCTGGTGCACACCGGACTGTCTGGTGAGCCCACACAGAGGGAAATTTTGAAATTTTTGAATTTTTCTATCTAGTTTTCAACCAAACCAAATCCCAACTTATAATCAAACAAAATAACACTTGTTGGGACAGGTATTGGCACCCTCATATATTTTCTCATAATTTTCAAAATATTTTGCCATAGGCTAGATAATTTTTAGAGAAAATAGGCAAATGGTGAAATTTGCATTTTGGCCTTGCACTAGGGGTTTTTGTGAGTGATTTGAGTTTTGAATACTCCCCCTAAGTGCAGTACCTCATGCATATTTCAAGAACCAACAATTGCATAGTAAGTAAGAATTTAAGTGCTAAAAGCTTTAAAACTAAGACTTGTCAAGTTTGATCCGAGTTAAGCTTTTTTACTCGCTTTGTTGGCGGTTATCTCAACTAGGTTAGACAAGCCCTAGATGATACAAGAAATTTAAATATGCAATGCAAGCTTGACAACACCGTTTGACAACTTACATAAAATATCTGAGATCAAGTATATTTAATTCATTTCTCAACATGCAAAAGCGGGTCTTATCAAGTGGCTTAGTGAAAATATCCGCTAATTGATCTTTCGACCTCACTCCTTCTAAAATGATGTCTCCTTTTGCAACATGATCTCTAAGGAAGTGATGACGAATATCAATGTGCTTGGTGCGAGAGTATTGTATAGGATTATTAGCAATTTTAACAGCACTCTCTACCTTTTCTAGAACTACGCCATAGTCTAGAAGAGTTTGTTTCATATATAAAATTTGTGTGCAACAAGCACCCGCGGCAATGTATTCCGCTTCGGCTATTTACAAGGCAACACTATTTTGCTTTTTGGATGTCCATGATACTAGTGATCTCCCAAGCAAATGGCACCCCCAGAAGTACTTTTTCTATCAATTTTGCAACCGGCATAATCCGAATCGGAATAGCCAATTAAGTCAAAAGTAGCTCCTTTGGGATACCACAAACCAACGCTTGGGGTGTGCTTGAGATACCTAAGAATTCTTTTAACAACGCGAAGATGAGATTTCTTAGGATTAGATTGAAATCTAGCACACATGCAGACACTAAACATGATATCAGGCCTAGATGCGGTAAGGTACAATAAACTACCAATCATAGAACGATAGTGAGTTTGATTAACCGGGTTACCTCCCTCATCTAGGTCGAGATGTCCATTTGTTGGCATAGGTGTCTTTATTGGTTTGCACTTCTTCATGTTGAACCTTTTCAACAAGTCTTTGGTATACTTCTCTTGTGAGAGAAAGTTACCATCTTTCATTTGCTTGACTTGAAAGCCAAGGAAGTACGTCAGCTCACCAATCATTGACATCTCGAACTCCTTCGACATCAACTCACCAAATTCCTTGCAATGATAGTCATTTGTCGAGCCAAAGATTATTCATCAACATATACTTGACAAATGAAAATATCACTGTTATGTTTCTTTGTGAATAGAGTTATGTCGACGGTCCTGATCTTGAAGCCCTTTTCGATGAGGAAGTTGCGAAGACGCTCATACCAAGCCCTTGGAGCTTGCTTTAGCCCATATAGCGCTTTGGACAACCTGTAAGCATGGTTAGGATATCTAGGGTCTTCAAATCCAGGTGCTTGCTCAACATATACAAATTCATTTATGAAGCCATTTAAAAATGCACTTTTTACATCCATTTGATAAAGTTTTATATCATAGCATGATGCATATGCAAGTAGGATACGGATGGCTTCCAGTCGAGCAACCGGTGCAAAGGTCTCTCCAAAATCTAAGGCTTCAACTTGAGAGAATCCCTTTGCAACAAGTCTTGCCTTGTTTCTTACAATCACGCCTTGATCATCTTGTTTGTTTCTGAACACCCACTTTGTTCCAATGATTCTCCAGGGTCCAAACTTGGTTACAGGTGAAGTTGTTAAGTTCTTCATGCATGGCGTTCACCTAGTCCGGATCCTGTAGCGCCTCATCTATACATGTAGGCTCAACACAAGAAACAAAGGAGTGATGTTCAATGAAAGAAGCATGTCTATGTGATCGAGTAATAACCCCTTGTGAAGGACTCCCAATGATTTGGTTTTGAGGATTTGCTTGAAGTAGTGATGAGTTTCTCCTGTCAACCACTTGGGAAGAAGATCCTGGAGCATCAACATTTTCGGCTTGTACCCTTGCTTGTTCATGAGAGACAAATGTATCTTCATTTGCACGCCTCTCATCTTTTTCATCATCTTGTGGTACATTTGATGAAGAAGGCCTGCCAATGTTTTGCACCTCTTCATCTTCTTTTGGTTTGATAGCTCCAATTGGCATGTTCTTCATTGCTTCCCTAAGTGGCTCATCACCTACATCATCAAGATTTTCAAGTGCTCCTTGGGAGCCTTTAGTCTCATCAAATTCCACATCATATGTTTCTTCTACCACGCTAGTGGCATGATTGAATACTCGATATGCTTTGGATTTTATTGAATAACCCAAAACAAAACCAATATCACAACGTCTTTGAAACTTCCCTAGGTGATGGCGTTTCTTGTAGATGTAGCATTTGCATCCAAACACCCAGAGGAAGGAGACGTCTGGCTTTTTCCCATTTAGCAGTTCATAGGGAGTCTTCGCAAGCAGCCGGTGAGGAAATAGCCTGTTTGATGCATAACATGCAGTGTTGATAGCTTCGGCCCAAAACCTCTCCGGTGTGTTATACTCATCAATCATTGTTCTTGCAAGTGTGATCAAGGTCCTATTTTTCCTTTCAATAACTTCATTTTGTTGAGGTGTATATGTTGCAGATACTTCATGCTTGATCCCAATTTCATCATAGTACTCATGAATGTTGGTGTTGTCAAATTCTTTACCATTATCACTTCTAATCTTCTTGATCTTGCAATCAAATTCATTTTGAGCTTTCTTGGCAAACTTCTTGAATATAGACACAACTTCAGATTTGTCATGGAGAAAGAACACCCAAGTGTATCTTGAGAAATCATCAACTATCACCAGAAAGTAGAGGTTGCCACCGGCACTTACATAATTTGTAGGTCCAAATAAATCCATATGAAGTTGTTCCAGTGGCCTTGATGTTGACATGAAAGCTTTTGTAGGATGTGTGTTAGCAACTTGGTTCCCAGCTTGACATGCACTACAAGGCTTATCCTTTTCAAATACAACATCCTTTAATCCTCTAACCATGTCCTTCTTTAATACCTTCTTGAGTGTGCTCATCCCAACATGTGCAAGCCTCCTATGCCAAAGCCATCCAAGTGATGCTTTGGTGAAGAGGCAAGTTCTTAAGTCTGCATCTTCTGAGGTGAAATCCACTAAGTAGAGATTGTTGTATCTAAATCCTTTGAACACCATTGATTCATCATCCATTTTTGATACAATAACCTCTGTTGGAGTGAATAAGCATTGAAGTCCAAGATCACAGAGTTGACCCACTGATAAACGATTGAAGCTCAAAGGTGCAACCAAGAGAACATTTGAAATTGATAAATCATTTGAAATTGCCACCTTGCCAAGTCCTTGAACTTTCCCTTTTGAATTGTCCCCAAATGTGATATTGTCTTGTCCATCAACATTCTCATCAAGTGAGGTGAACATCCGTGGGTTGCCTGTCATATGTTGTGTGCATCCACTGTTAATAACCCAATGGCTCCCACCGGTCTTGTAGTTCACGTACATCCATAGACAAATCAAGCTTGAGTTTTGAGGGCCCTATATTGCATAGGACCAGTGACTCTCTCAATCAAGGACTTTGCAACCCAAATTTGTCTAGGTTTACTCTTGCTTGGTGGACCTAGGAATGTAACTTTGACCTTTCCATCTGCAACTTTTCTTAGAACATAATGAGCATTGAAAGAAAATGGTCTTGAGTGCTTAGGCAAGGGAGTTGGTGGTTTGGCTTTGCAGTTGTGGGCAAAGTGACCTTCTTTTCCACACTCAAAGCATTTGATAGGCTTATGAGTCTGCTTTGGCTTGTATTGAGTAGTTGCTTTCTTTTGCACAAAAGCATTGTATCTAATACCACTCTTGTTGTTTTTCATGACAATGTTCATGAGCAATTCATTTTGGAGGTATTGGCCCTTGTTGAACTTTTGCACACTTGTTGCAAGATGTTCATTTTCACTCTTAAGTTTCTTGACCTCATTTTTAAGCCTTTCATTATCCGCTGCCAATGCAACTCATTGTTGAAATCATTCAAGTATTTTCTCAATAGCAACCTTTCCTCTAGTAGTTGCATCAGTCAAGTATCTCTTCAATTTTTGGTTGTCTAAAGTCAAGACTTCAACTTTTTTGGTCAATTCATCATGTAGACTAGTTTGCTCTCCTTGACTCAAATCATCACATGAGGTTGCTACATCAATCTTAACAACAGGGTTAATAGCCTCATGTGTATTGCAAGATAAAAGTTCATTTTCAACAAGAAGAATATCATGATCAAATTTAATCTTAGTATAGTCTTCCTTGATTTTCACTAGTCTATCTTTCAACTCCATATTAGCTTCATTTAACTTGTCACATTTATCCTTAGCATCTTTTAGGGAGGTTGTGAGCTCATTTACAGTGGATGACATAGTTTTGTTCTCTTCTTTCATTTCATCACTAGCTTTCATAACTATGTCATATTTGGCATTTAAAGATTCATTTTCATTTTTCAACTTATCACATTTAACTTTTGACTTTCTAATGATTTGAGTATATTCTTTAAGCAAGTCAGCTAGTTCATCATATGAAGGTGAAGCAAATTCCTCATCACTATCATCAGTAATATCAATATCATTTTGTACCTTCCGTTCACCTCTAGCCATGAGGCATAGGTAAGAAGTCGATGATGGCGATGGTGGTGGTGAAGAGAAGTCTCCGGCGATGGTGGCAACTTTTTCATCATTCTCTTCTTCACTTGAAGAAGATCCACTTGATGAATCAATGTCAGTGAGCCAGTCACCAACAATATATGCCTTTCCATTTTTCTTTTTGTGGAACCTCTTTTGCTTCCCATCCTTCCTCTTGAAGAATCCCTTTTCCTTTTTCTCATCATCGTTGTCATCTTCTTTCTTGCCCTTGAACTTATTCTTCTTGGGCTTATTACATTGATGAGCAAGATGACCAAACTCTCCACAGTTGTAGCAATCCATCTCAGAAATGGGCTTTCTTTTGCTGGAAAAGAATTTCTTCTTTCTTGAATCAAATTTGATGCCTTCTCTGTTGAGCTTCTTTAACATCTTGGTGGTCTTCCTCACTATCAAGGCAATGTTAGTATCAAGGTCATCATCACTTGAGGATTCTTCCTCAATTTGTACTTTAGCTTTTCCTTTTCTTTCTTGATTTGCTTTGAGAGCCAAATCCTTTCTCTTGGAAGATGACTCATCTTTGTCATTGATGTGCATGTACATCTCATGAGCATTGATCTTTCCCAATATCTGTGTAGGTGTGGTAGCTGAAATATCCATTTGATGTAGCATAGTGACAGTGTGTCCATATTTGTCTATTGGAAGGACACAGAGAATCTTCCTCACAACATCCGGTTGTGAGATTTGAGTAAGCCCCAATCCATTTACTTCCTCTACAAGAATATTGAGACGTGAGTACATAGAATTGGCATTTTCATTAGCAAGCATTTCAAAAGAATTTAACTTTCTCATAGCAATGTGATATCTCTCCTCACTCTCACTTCTAGTTCCTTCATGTAGAGCACAAATGTCCATCCACAAAACATGAGCATTTTTATGATTTCTAACTCTATTGAACACATCTTTGCAAAGGCCTCTAAAAAGGGTGTTTTTGGCCTTAGCATTCCATTTCTCATAATTAAACTCATCACCTACAAGATTTGTGCGATCTCTAGGTTCGGGGAATCCTTGTGTGGTTGCTTTATAGACACCAATGTCTATAGCCTCTAAATATGCTTCCATACGAATTTTCCAATATGGAAAATCGTCACCATCAAAAACGGGAGGAGGTCCATCCCCACCGGACATCGTTACTCTAGCGGTTAAGCTAATCTAAGAGCAACAAGGCTCCGATACCAATTGAAAGGATCACGATGCCCAAGAGGGGGGTGAATTGGGCTTTTCTAAAAATCAACACAAAATAAAACCTAAGCAAGAGCCCAACTTCACCCCAATAACTAGCACTAAGATAATAATACTAGAAATACAATAATGCTAAGACAATACTTCAAATACTTGCTAAACAAATACATAATGTAAAATGCTTGAATTAAGTGCGGAATGTAAAGCAAGGTTTAGAAGACTCCTCCAATTTTTCCCGAGGTATCGAAGAGTCGGCACTCTCCACTAGTCCTCGTTGGAGCACCCGCGCAAGGGTATCGCTCCCCCTTGGTCCTCGCAAGAACCAAGTGCTCACTACGAGATGATCCTTTGCCACTCCGGCGCGGTGGATCCCTCAAGACCGCTTACAACCTTGAGTTGGGTCACCAACAAGATCTCCACGGTGATCACCGAGCTCCCAACGCCACCAAGCTGTCTAGGTGATGCCGATCACCAAGAGTAACAAGCCGTAGACTTTCGCTTGACCAAGAGAAGCCTAATGCAAGTGGTGTGTGCTCTAGGTGGGTCTCGCTAGCGCTAATGAGGAACCAATGCGAGATTAAGATTCTCTAATCTCCTCACTAGGCTTTTGGTGCTTGCAATGCTCTACCAATGTGCTGGAATTAATGTGGGCAGCAAGACATTGAATATGGTAGGTGGAGGGGGTATAAATAGCCCTCACCCACCAACTAGCCGTTACCCGCAATGTTCTGCGCATGGGCGCACCGGACAGTCCGGTGCGCCAACGGTCGACTCCAATGGTTAGTTCTGACAGCTAGCCGTTGGACAGATGCCACACCGGACAGTGAACAGTTACTGTCCGGTGCACAACGGACAGTCCGGTGCACTGCCCGGTGCGCCACTAAAATTCCACTTGGGAACCTGGCGCTCTCGGGTTTCTTCGTGGGGAAACTCTTCCCCTGGGCCAGCTTGGCCCCACCTGGCAGAGGATGCACCAGATAGTCCGGTGCACACCGGACAGTTCGGTGCCCCAAGGCTAGAAACCATATTTTCTGTTTTATGCTGTTTTTCAAATCGGTTTTCGTTCTAACTTGATTGTATGTTCTAGAGTGTCACCTAGCACTATATGTGAGTGTGAATGTGCACCAACACTACACTAACTCTCTTGGTCAAACTACTCATCGACAACCCCTCTTTATAGTACGACTAAAAGAGAATAAAAGACCTAACTAAATCACGACTGTCCACAACTCCTTGACACTCGGACTTCGTAGTCTTTCACCTTTTGTTTCGTCGTTTTAGCCGTCGCTTCGAGTTCTTATCTCCGGGATTGTTTTCACCGTTGTAGTACTTCTACCTGTAATGCGACCTAACTTACCATTTGTCTCTACAAAACACACGTTAGTCACATATAACATTACGTTGTCATTAATCACTAAAACCAACCAGGGGCCTAGATGCTTTCACCATCACATCATATATCAATGAAAGATAAAGCATATGAAACATGAGAAATAACATGGACAATCATATGACATTATAATATATTTCTTATTATATAATCATGAACGAATAAGAATAACACAAGGTTACATTTGTACCTTCGGCTTCACAGAAGGTATGAGAACAAGCGTGACACACAAGCGAGTACCAATCAACGTGAACAATACGAGGGTACTATTCATCTATTTATAGGCACAGGGCGCAGCCTGTGTGAAATTATATTTATACCCTTTACAATTGATTACAATCATAACACAAACTATCATGGGTCAATCTGTCTTTTCATCTTTAAGTCGGTGCAACCCTTCGTCTCAAGGCATGTCGTTATGCCGAAGTTCCCTGGAAGGTAGCTTCGGCGTTATTTCTGTGCTGATCTTCCGAAGGTGTTTCTTCTTACAGGACCTTCGGCTACGAAGCAGACCCCCAACAATAGCCCCTTTGCGGTGCTAGATCGTTTTTCGTAACGAGCTTGATCTATGAAAAATTGTCCTAGGCTTCGGAATGCCGAAGGTTCAAAAAACACCTTCCCTGAGCTCGTTGCCGAGAAACTATTAAAATAATCTGAGCGCGAGGTGGCCCCACCATGTGGCGGGTACGCACGATCTGGCGATTCATCTCCCACGCACCGTGGTCCACCGTTCAGTGGGTGTGGGTGTTGGGGAGTTGTTCTCAAATGCTGTGAGTTAAGAACAAGGCAACACAAAATATTAAATGTTAATGTCCTTCGTCCTTCGAAGCATTATTTCCCTTAGGATATAACGATCTTCGGACGAAGGTCATGAAGGACGTACCTTCATCATCACGGTATACTTTAATGAAAGACAGATCATATGAAACATGCAAGATAACATGAATAATCATATAACATCATTCACATATCTTAATTATATAATCTTAAATAGATAAAGATATTATTTAATTACATTTGTACTTTCGACTTGACAGAAGGCAAAAATCCAAGCGTGGCGCACGAGCGAATACCAGATAGCCTGAACAGTACAGGGATACTGTTCATCTATTTATAGGCACAGGACGTAGCCTATGAGAAATTACATTCATGCCCTTTACAAATGATTACAATCACAATACAAGTCTTCATGGGCCGATAGGTCATTCCATCTTTAAGTCGGTGCATCTGGAAGTATATTCCGAAGCTCTCTGATTGGTAGCTTCGGCTTTGCTTCTGTGTCAATCTTCCGAAGGTATTTCTTATTATGGGACCTTTGGCGACGAAGCAGACCCCCAACAGTAGCCCCTTCACGGTGCCAGATAATTTTTCATAACGAGCTCGACCCATGAAAAATTACCAGATTGCCTGAACAGTAAAGGAATATTGTTCACTATTTATAGGCACAGGACGCAGCCTATGAGAAATTACAATCATACCCCTTACAAAAGATTACAATTATGACTCAGACCCTTATGGACTAAAAAGTCATTCCATCTTTAAGTCGGTTCGATCCTTCGTCTTCGGTTGTGTTGTAATATCGAAGCTTCATGAGCGGTAGCTTCGGTACCACGTATAAACAGATTTGCTGAAGGTGTTTCTTCCCGTAGGACCTTCGGCGATGAAGCATGGTCCCAACAGTAGCCCCTTCATGGCGCTAGATCGTTTTTCGTAACGAGCTTGATCCGTGAAAAAGTCTCTTAGGCTTCAGGAAGCCGAAGGTCTGAAAAACACCTTCCCTGAGCTCGTTGCCGGGAAACGATACAATTTTCGAGCGCGGAGCGGTCCCACCATGCAGGTTCTCCTTCTTGGGTTTTGTGGCCCACCGTTCAGTGGGTGCGAGCGACTGTTTGTCCGGTGTAAAAAACTTGACGATTCACCTTCTTACCTGCAGCACTATATAAACAGACAGGTAGGTGTGAAGTTACCACAGCATTCATTGCTATTGCACTGTTTTGCTGCCAAAAATTTAACCATAGCCGAAGCTTGACTTTTGTACTCAAACGAAGCACCACTTTGGATTCTGCTTCGTCAGAAGAAGGGCTTCGGAAAAAGGTTATTAATTTCTAAAAAAACTTCAAGAAATTCATAATCAAATGGCCAGAGTGCGGTCCACTGCCAGGATTGAACGTGATGGAGATGAAACCGAAGCCACTGAAACTGTTCTGATTTCCGAAGCAATGAGGCGTTCTGGGTTGGTTTCATCAGAGGACACACCTGCTGCCGAAGCAACTCAAGCTGATGTTGAAGAAGTTGGTTCCAAAGATGATTACAGCTGCGGGATGCCAAGTAAACCTAGTCATCTGGACTTTGGAAAGTCCACCATCTCTGAAGCTGATCTTCCTAAAATGATGAAGCTGGGCTATTTCAGTGAAGCCAAGAAGGAATTAATTCGTTTTGGTGGAGAAGAAACTATCCCAAAGCCAGGAAAGGATGAGGTAGTAGTCTTCAAAAGTTTTCTTAAAGCTGGTTTAAGATTCCCCCTAAATAAGATGATTGCTGTTGTACTAAAGAAGTTTGGGATTTACCTTCATCAGCTGACCCCCAATGCTATCGTTAGGTTAAGTGTTTATATTTGGGCCCTTCGTAGCCAGGGAGTGGAACCATTCAGTGAGGGTTTCTGCCGAGTTCATGAATTACAGTACCAGACTAAAGCCAGAGGAGATGGTCTGCACGAGAATTTTGGCTGCTACAACTTTGCTTACCGCAAGACTTCGAAGTTTCCAGTGATAAGCTACCGAAGCAAATGGCCAGCCGGTTGGAAGTCTGAATGGTTTTATGTTAAAGTTGATGAAGATGAAGATAAATTGGTGCAGAGTCCGCTAGAACTGACCTTCGGAGAGATGAGGCCCCGATGTAATATGATAATGGGGAGCCCGAGTCAGATTGCTTTGGCTGAATTTCGAGTGATTTCAGATCATATTGGCACTAGAGACTTAGTGCAGGAATTTTTGGCTTTTAGAGTGTTCCCAACGCTGAGGGAGTGGGAGATGCCGAAGCTAGAGGGAGAAAAGAAGAAGGGAGAACTTGTTCGATTGCCTTATCACTACAAGTTTAAAAAACATTTTAAAGCACCCTGCCAAGAGTGGTTGGACACAATTGAGGTTATGTGCAACGAGATCCTCAGCAACTACTCTAAGAAAGAAGATCAGTTAATGACTGCGGCCTTCGGCACTCGTCTGAAACGAAGATTGAATCGGGTGTTGGATGCCTTGAATTTTGATTACCCTAACTATGAGCAACTGGGCGGAGATGCTGAAGGCCGGAAAAGAAAAAGGATTGCCAGCGTCCTTGACAAAGAGGGTACCAAATTGGCTAAAAAGGATAAAAAATTACTGAGAAAAGAAAACCGAGCCCTGAGCCGAAGATAGCTGCTCCAAAGAAAAGAAAAGTTGCATCCCCGAAGCCAAAGACGTCGGGCCAAGAGGAAGAAGCTCCTGCAACACCTTCTGCTGCCGAAGTGGAAGAGATTCTAAAGGTAATGACTAAACCTTTGCCTATCAAGCTAAGTCCGCTGGCGCCAGAACTGACGAAGTTTTTTTTAGAAGGAAAAGGAACCTTCGGCAATAGAAAGTCCTGCTAAGCCGAAAAAACGGAGAATTATCCAAGTGGCCGATGTCATTCATCAGACACTGCCACCGACATCGGCGTCAAAAATACCATTTATTGAAAGTGATGGCACTGCCAAAACCGCAGCCACCGGAGCCGAAACCACCGGAGCCAAAGCCATCGGAGCAGCCACCGAAGCCGAAGCCACCGGAGCCGAAACCGAGATTGCCGAAGATCCTAATCTAGAAACCACACTTGGTGATATTGGTAACATACTTCTAAAAATGGCTGAGGAAGAAGCTGTTGCGGCCGTGGTGGACACGACAATTGAGAAAGGAAAAGAGCAAATTGAAGATACTTTGGAAGAGGAAAACTACAATTTTCAAGATATACTGGGACAAGAGTTATCAGAAACTGAAAAAGAAGAGCTAAAGAAATATGCTGTATCCTGTGGATACAAACCAGGGGCTCTGCTGTTTGGCGGAGTCAATGAAGGGAAACTAAGATGCCTTCGAAATCGAACCGAGGCCAAGGTTGTTAGGACTTTCTCAAAGAACGTTGGTCTGCCGAAGATTGAAGCGGACCTCTGCAGGTATCAGCGACAGCATATCGCCGGTAGCTTGTTCTATGCTAATTTCAAGGTAAAAACTCTCAACTTTTTATTGTTTTTTGAATTAAGATGTTTTCTGACGAAGATTGTTTTGGCAGAGTATATTACTAAGTAAAGTGCTGAGGATGCAACAAGATCTTGAAGACGAGAAAAACGAAGCTGCCATCAAAGAACTAGAAAACAAAGTCGAAAGTTACGAAGCTGCTTTGAAGAAAAAGGACTTCGTCATTCAAGACCTTGAAAATAAAGTTAAAGATCACGAAGCTGCCTTGGAGAAGAAAGACTTCATCATTCACTCTATGGAAGGTTCACTGACTGAAGCTCAAGCCGAAATTGACAAATTAAACAGCGAATTACTCATAAAATCAGAAAAATCTGAGCAAGAAAAAAAGAATCTCGAAACAAGTCTCAAGACCGAAATTGAGAAGAATTCAAATTTGCAGAAATCATTGAAGGAGCTTCAGGAAAAATGCTTAGATTTCGGCAACCGATGTGTGCAGCAGCTGAAGGATGTGTTTTACTCAATTGGAGCCAGCTCTGATAAGTTTACACCTTCAGCTGAAAACCTGCCAAGCACCTTTGAATACATTGAGGGCGAAGTTGATGCACTTGACGAAGTTATCGCTGGGCATGCCGATTTCTGCGCCCTGTTAGCTTCTCGAGGCACGGCTACTGCTTTCCTTAAGGCTGGCTGCACGCACGGGAAAATTGTTAATAGGCCAAACTTCAGTTTGTCGCCAGCAGATTTGATTGACATCCCCAGCCTAGCTCGAAGCATAGGAAACAGGTTTATGACCCAGATTTGGATAAACGGCGGGCGAAAAATGGCTGGTGACGAAGCTCGGAGCCACCTTAAGCCAGTGAGAAACTTATACTTGTTACTTTTACCTTCTCCTTGAACTCTGCGCTTTTCTCATTCCGTTTTAATATGTATAGGATGATGAAGCTAAAGAATGACGAGCTGAAGCCTTAATAGATGTTCCAAAAGACTTTGCTGCATAAGATTCTAGAGAAAATTTTGTAATATGATTGTAAAGAAACTTATGTAAATTTGTGTGTACCTTGTAATATATCTTTTCACCTTTGTCCGTGTACGATCTGCTTTGCTGTGGATGAAATTTTCTTTTTGAGCCGAAGGCGAAAAACACCTTCCCTTCTTTTCGTACACAACGAAGCATGAAAATTCCTTCTTTCTGTTTTTCTCTGAAGCTTTATCCTCATAGCCGAAGCATCTGCCTTTTTTGTATGATGTGATGATAATGATCCTATGTATGTCTATATGAATGTTTATGAATGCAAATGTCATGATGTAATGTATCGTGCGAATGAATGTCCGAATATATATTCGAAGCCATAATCATAGCCTTCACTCCCTTAGGAATGACTCAAATCGTTTTGCCGCTTATTTTTCGGCCTCACCGTTTACTTTTCGGTGTATCAGCGCTGACTTTTCGCTGTAAGCCTCCCTTTGGAGCTTCTTCGCCTTTTACTTCGGCGGAATCAGCGTTTATTTTTCGCTGTAAGCTCTGCATTCCCTTAGGAACGACTTTTGAGCTTCTCCCTGTTTTCTTTTCTTTTTCCTTTGCACTCGATGGTGCGTTCTCAGCTTTTACATTTACATCTATGGGGGGATATTGCTCTTATAGAGTTGAAATAAGAAAAAGAAAAATTACATGCTGTGGCCCCATTAAAACCTTTCTCCCCCTTTGGAAAGGAAAAGGGTGCCACAAGAAAGAATAGAAAAAATTACATCAAACTAAACATAATATCGCCGAAGCTCATCCGCATTCCATGATCTAGGAATGTCGTTGCCGTCCATATCCTTCAATCTGTAGGAACCGGGTCTTGACGAAGATACTACCAGAAAAGGTCCTTCTCACTTCAGCTGTAGCTTGCCTACTGTCTCTGGGTTGGCTACTCTTCGAAGCACCAAATGTCCTGGCTCAATATTCTTTAGTCGAACCTTTCTATCACGCCATTTTATTGTTTCTGCTTGGTATTTATTGATGTTTTCCACAGCCTGAAGCCTGATCCCTCCTATAACATCTTTTTCCACAGAGTAATCAGCTTCAGCTTCGTCTTCTGCCGAAGCTACTATTCTTATTGATCCTGCTTTTGCTTCTTCCGGAGTTATTGCTTCGTCATCAAACAACAATTTGAATGGTGTAAAACCTGGTGATCTTGATATTGTTGTGTTGTGGCTCCACACTACTTTGATTAATTCATCTGGCCACTTTCCCCTAGGCTGATTGAAGATTAACTTCATTATTCCTGTCATTATGATGTCATTAGTCCTTTCAACAAGTCCATTTGACTCCGGATGCCGAACTGATGCAAAATGGATCTTCGTGCCAATTTGTTCACAAAATTCTCTGAAAGCTTCGGAGTCAAACTGCGTTCCATTGTCCACAGTGATGGCCTTCAGCACTCCGAAGCGACAGACAATATTTTGCCAGAAAAACTTTTGAATAGTAACCGAAGTTATTGTGGGTAAAGGCTTTGCCTCAATCCATTTAGAAAAATATTCCACTGCCACTACAACTTATCTTAAGTTCCCTTGCGCTGGTGGTAGCGGACCTAACAAATCAAGACCCCACCTTTGCAATGGCTAAGTGGGTTGTATTAGCTGGGTTAGAGACGAAGGTTGTTTTTGATCTCTTGCACATCTCTGACAGCCTTCGCACTTTTGGACTAATTCCCCTGCATCCGAAGCTGCCTTTGGCCAATAAAATCCTTGACGAAAAACTTTTCCTAGCAAAGGCCTAGATCCAATGTGAGATCCACACAGGCCTGCATGTATTTCCTTCATCAATTCTATACCTTCGGCTCTGGATAAACATTTGAGTAGTGGAGAACAGACCCCATGCTTGTACAGCTCCCCTTCTATTATAACATATGGTCGAGCTCTTGCCTCTATTCTCTTGTTATAAGCTTCGTCATCTGAAAGAAAGTTACCCTGGAGGAAAGAGATGATCTCAGTTCTCCAGTCTTCACTATAAACAGGAGATATATTGAGGACTGCTCTTTCAAGAAGTTCAACCGAAGGTGCTTTTATTGTTTCAAAAAATACTTCCGAAGGTAAGGGCAGCCCCTGTGCTGCTGACATGGCTAGCAAATCAGCATGCTCATTTTCTCCTCGAGGAATATTTTTGACAGAAAACCCTTCAAAGGAAGCTTCAATCCTTCGGACCGTGTCTAAATATTTCTCAAGCTTCGGGTCTCTTGCTTTACAACTCTTGTCAATATGACCAGAAATAACCTGGGAATCAGTTTTAAGAACCGCCCTTCTAATTCCCATTGCCTTTAACTTCCAAAGACCCAAAAGCAAAGCTTCGTACTCAACAATGTTATTTGTGCAACTGAAATCAAGTCTTGCTGCGTAGCAAGTTTTAACTTTGGAGGGTGCGAACAACACAGCGGCTGCTCCTGCCCCAAAGGTTCCCCAAGAACCATCGCAGAATACTGTCCAAACTTTGGCATCTTTACTCGCTTCTTCTTCCTGAGCCCCTGGCGTCCAGTCAGCAATGAAGTCTGCTAACGCTTGGGACTGAATAGAAGATCTATGCACATAATCAATGCAGAACTCATTGAGTTCCGCAGCCCATTTTCCAACCCTTCCAGTAGCTTCTCTATTTCTCATAATATCCTTCAATTGTTGTGAAAAAGGGACAATTATATTGTATGCTTGAAAATAGTGTCGAAGCTTCCTGGAAGCCATCAAAACAGCATACAACACCTTCTCCAATTATGTATAATTTTTCTTTGATAAACTAAGAACCTCGGATACAAAGTATATTGGGGCTTGCTTTTTGACTTGCCCTTGAAGCTTCTCTTGGACAAGTGCCGCACTTACCGATGAGTGCGAAGCTACCACATATAACAACAGAGGAGCCCCTGGCGTTGGTGGAGTTAACGTCGTTAGGTCTATCAAATATTGCTTCAGCTCTTCGAAGACTCTTTGCTGAACTGGTCCCCATTGAAAAACTTCGGCTGACATCAGCACTTCGAAGAATGGTAAATTTCTCTCTACTGATCTAGATATGAATCTGTTGAGAGATGCCAGTCTTCTTGTCAATCGTTGGGCCCCCTTCTTTGTGCTTGGTGGTTCCATTCGAAGGATAGCTACGATTTTATTTGGATTAGCCTCAATCCCTTTTGTTGAAACTACGCAGCCAAGGAATTTCCCCTTCTTTACTCCGAAAACACACTTTTCTGGATTTAGTTTTAGACCAGCCTGTCTAAAATTAGCAAAAGTCTCCTGCAAATCAGCAATGTGATTTTCTTGCTTCGTGCTTTTTACAATGATATCATCAACATAAGTTAGCATATTTCTGCCTATCTAAGAATGAAGAACCTTTGCTGTCATTCTGTTGAAGCTTCCTCCAGCATTCTTGAGCCCCTCAAGCATCCGAAGGTAACAATATGTTCCGCTAGGGGTTATGAAGCTGGTTTTTGGCTCATCCTCCTTCTTCATCCAAATTTGATGATAGCCTGAATAACAATCCAACAGACTCATAAGTTCTGATGAAGCTGCTGCATCAACTAGGGAATCTATCCTTGGCAATGGAAACTCATCCTTCGGACAAGCCTTGTTGAGATCAGTAAAATCAATACACATCCTCCATTTGCCATTGGCCTTTTTTACCATAACAGTGTTAGCCAGCCATTCTGGATACTTCACTTCTCTAATGACTCCGGCGCTTAGGAGTCTTTTTACTTCATTTCGAGCACCTTCGGCCTTGTCATCAGACATCTTCCGAAGCCTCTGCTTTCTGGGTCTGAAGGATGGATCAACATTGAGCGAGTGTTCAATAACATCCCTATTGACGCCACAGAGATCGTTAGCCGACCATGCAAAGACATCTTTGTTGTTGAAGAGAAACCTTATCAAGGTTTTCTCTTGTTCCTCAGACAATTGAGATCCCAGCAACACCTTCTGCTCTGCGATATCTTCGCATAAAAGCATGGGTTTCGGCTGATCGGCCGAAGAAGCCTTCTCCCTTCTGTACTTGTACTACTCACAAGCTTCGGCTTCATCTATATTGTGGATTGCCTTTGAATCAGTCCAATTCCCCTCGGCCTTTCTGGCAGCTTCCTGACTCCCATGGATAGCAATAGGTCCCTGATCCAAAGGTATCTTCATGCAAAGATATGCTGGATGAAGAATTGCTTCGAAAGCATTGAGTGTTCCGCGACCAATGATAGCATTATAAGGATACTCCATGTCGACAATGTCAAACACAACTTGCTCAGTCCTTGTATTGTTGACGAATCCGAAGGTCACTGCCATGGTAATCTTACCAAGCGCTACAATCTGTCTTCCTCCGAAGCCACAAAGAGGGTGCGTAGCATCATGAATCTTGTCTTCGGGCTCTTGCATTTGTCTGAAGGCCTTAGCAAATATAATATCCGCTGCACTGCCTGTATCAACCAAAACATTGTGGACCAGAAATCCTTTGATCACACAAGAGATAACCATAGCATCATTGTGTGGGTAATCCTTGAGCTGAAGATCCTCTTGAGAGAAGGTAATTGGGATGTGAGACCATCTTGACTTGATGAAGGGTCCTTGTACCCCTACATGTTGTACTCTTCTCTGTGCCTCCTTCTTCTATTTCTTGTTAGCCAGCTCTGAGCATGAACCGCCTGTTATTGGGAGGATCAGCTTCGGAGCCAAAGCAACTCCAGTTTGGTTCTTGAACGAAGCCATCAGCTCAAAAAGTGGAAGTGAGTTCACTGGAGGTGGGCGCCAATGTTGGGGACTTGTTCTTAAAGGCTATGAATTAAGAACAAGGCAACATAGAATGTTAAATGTTAAAACCCTTCGTCCGCTGAAGCATTATTTCCCCAAGGATTTAATGAGCTTTGGACGAAGGTTATGAATAATATATCACGAAGGTCACACCTTCGTGATCAAAGATAAAACAATGTGAAATGAAATACAAGATATAAAACGTTAGAAGATATCAAGAATAAATAACATTATTCACTCATTTTATAATTTGAACTTAAATATTAAAATATAATATTTAAGTACGTTTATACCTTTCGTCTTGGCAGAAAACAATAATTCCAGAGTAATGCGTCAACAATTACCAGATTGCCTGAACAGTAAAGAAATATTGTTCACTATTTATAGGCACAGGACGCAGCCTGTGAGAAATTACAATCATACCCCTTACAAAAGATTACAATTATGACTCAGACCCTTATGGACTAAAAAGTCATTCCATCTTTAAGTCGGTTCGATCCTTCGTCTTCGGATGTGTTGTAATATCGAAGCTTCAAGAGCGGTAGCTTCGGTACCACGTATAAACAGATTTGCCGAAGGTGTTTCTTCCCGCAGGACCTTCGGCGACGAAGCATGGTCCCAACAATATGTGAGTGTGAATGTGCACCAACACTACACTAACTCTCTTGGTCAAACTACTCATCGACAACCCCTCTTTATAGTACGGCTAAAAGAGAATAAAAGACCTAACTAAATCACGACTGTCCACAACTCCTTGACACTCGGACTTCGTAGTCTTTCACTTTTTGTTTCGTCATTTTAGCCGTCGCTTCGAGTTCTTATCTCCGGGATTGTTTTCACCATTGTAGTACTTCTACCTGTAATGCGACCTAACTTACCATTTGTCTCTACAAAACACACGTTAGTCACTAAAACCAACCAGGGGCCTAGATGCTTTCACCATCACATCATATATCAATGAAAGATAAAGCATATGAAACATGAGAAATAACATGGACAATCATATGACATTATAATATATTTCTTATTATATAATCATGAACGAATAAGAATAACACAAGGTTACATTTGTACCTTCGGCTTCACAGAAGGTATGAGAACAAGCGTGACACACAAGCGAGTACCAATCAACGTGAACAATACGGGGGTACTATTCATCTATTTATAGGCACAGGGCGCAGCCTGTGTGAAATTACATTTATATCCTTTACAATCGATTACAATCATAACACAAACTATCATGGGCCAATCTGTCTTTTCATCTTTAAGTCGGTGCAACCCTTCGTCTCAAGGCATGTCGTTATGCCGAAGTTCCCTGGAAGGTAGCTTCGGCGTTATTTCTGTGCTGATCTTCCGAAGGTGTTTCTTCTTACAGGACCTTCGGCTACGAAGCAGACCCCCAACAATAGCCCCTTTGCGGTGCTAGATCGTTTTTCGTAACGAGCTTGATCCGTGAAAAATTGTCCTAGGCTTCGGAATGCTGAAGGTTCGAAAAACACCTTCCCTGAGCTCGTTGCCGAGAAACTATTAAAATAATCCGAGCGCGAGGTGGCCCCACCATGTGGCGGGTACGCACGATCTGGCGATTCATCTCCCACGCACCGTGGTCCACCGTTCAGTGGGTGCGGGTGTTGGGGAGTTGTTCTCAGATGCTGTGAGTTAAGAACAAGGCAACACAAAATATTAAATGTAAATGTCCTTCGTCCTTCGAAGCATTATTTCCCTTAGGATATAACGATCTTTGGACGAAGGTCATGAAGGACGTACCTTCATCATCACGGTATACTTTAATGAAAGACAGATCATATGAAACATGCAAGATAACATGAATAATCATATAACATCATTCACATATCTTCATTTTATAATATTGAATAGATAAAGATATTATTTAATTACATTTGTACCTTCGACTTGACAGAAGGCAAAAATCCAAGCGTGGCGCACGAGCGGATACCAGATAGCCTGAACAGTACAGGGATACTGTTCATCTATTTATAGGCACATGACATAGCCTGTGAGAAATTACATTCATGCCCTTTACAAATGATTACAATCACAATACAAGTCATCATGGGCCGATTGGTCATTCCATCTTTAAGTCGGTGCATCTGGAAGTATACTCCGAAGCTCTCTGATTGGTAGCTTCGGCTTTGCTTCTGTGTCAATCTTCCGAAGGTATTTCTTATTATGGGACCTTTGGTGACAAAGCAGACCCCCAACAGTAGCCCCTTCACGGTGCCAGATAATTTTTCATAACTAGCTCGACCCATGAAAAATTCTCTTAGGCTTCGGAATGCCGAAGGTCCGAAAACACCTTCCCTGAGCTCGTTGTCGAGAAACGATTTAAATATTCCAAGTGTAAGGTGGTCCCACCATACGACGGGTACGCATGATCTGGTGGTTCGCCTTCTCGCGCACTATGGTCCACTATTCAGTGGGTGCGGACGGCTGTTCAGCGGGTGCGAGCGGCTTGACGATTTACCTTCCCACCTGCAGCAATATATAAACAGATGAGTAGGTGTGAAGTTACCACAACATTTACTGCTATTGCACTGTTGTGCTACCAAAAATTTGATCACAGCCGAAGCTTATTCACCGTATTCTCAATCCAAGCATCGTTTTGCTTGAGCTTCATCACAAGAGGGAGCTTCGTCAAAGATAAAAAGTAATCAACTTCGTCAAAACACAAGATATTCAGCATCAAATGGTCAGGGTGTGCTCGACAGCTAGGGTTACATGTGACGGAGAGGAGACTGAAGCTACTGAGACTACCCCAATCTCCAAAGTTACGAGGCAGTCGGGACTGGTTGTGCCAGAGGGTGCTGCTGACGAAGGTGCACCTGCTGCCGAAGCCGAGCAAGCAAATATTGAAGAAGGTGATGGTGGTGAAGAAGAGATAGATTATAATACCATTATGCCATCCAAACCCAGCCACTTGGATTTTGGGAAGTCGACTGTCTCCGAAGCTGATATGCCCATGATGACGAAGCTAGGCTACTTCGGGGAAGCCGAGAAGAAGCTGATTCGCTTTGGCGGGGAAGAGACCATCCCGAAACCAGAAAATGATGAAGTGGTAGTTTTTAAGAGCTTCTTCAAAGCAGGGTTGAGGTTTCCTCTGCACGGAATGATTGCAGATGTTTTGGAAAATTTTGAGATTTATCTTCATCAGCTGACTCCTAACGCTATCGTTAGGCTCAGCGTCTTTATCTGGGCTCTTCGAAGCCAAGGAGTCGAGCCACTTGCCGAAGCCTTCTGCCGGGTGCACGAACTTCACTATCAGGTGAAGGCTAGAGAAGATGGATTTCACGAGAATTTTGGCTGTTATAATTTTGCGTACCGTAAAGACATAAAGACACCAGTGGTCAGCTACCGCACCAAATGGCCAACCGGTTGGAAAACTAAATGGTTTTATGTTAAGATTGATGAGAAAAAGGAGAAGCTAGTTCAGAGCCCGCTGGAGCTAACCTTCAGGTTGACTAGGCCTCAGTGCAACATGACGCCGGGGGCATCATACCCAGATGTTGTGGGGGAATTTAGAGTTGTGTCTGAACATATTGGCACTAGGGATTTGGTTCAGGAGTACTTAGCCAATAGGGTATTCCCAACATTAAAGGAATGGGGTATGTCGAAGCTTAAAGGAGAGAAGAAAAAGAATGAACTTGTTCAGTTGCCCTATCATTTTAAGTTCAAGAAACACTTCAAAGAACCCTGTCAAGAATGGTTGGATACAATTGAAGTTATGTGCAATGAAATCTTGGGAAATTATACGAAAAAAGAAGATCAACTGATGACAGCAGCCTTCGGCACCCGGCCGAAATGAAGGTTAAACCGAGTAATGGACGCTTTGAAATTTGAATACCCACACTACAAAAGGTTAAGCAAAGGTGCCGAAGGACCAAAACGAAAAAGGGCTGTCAGTATTATACAAAGACAATCTGCCAGGATGATAAAAGAAGATGAGAATTTGGCAAAAAAGAAAAAATCTAGTCCTGAGCCGAAGGTGGCTGTGTCGAAGAAAAGAAAGGCTCCAGCTCCGAAGCCGAAAGCTGATTTAGAAGAAGAAGTTCCCTCAACACCTTCTGCCACTGACGCAGAAGAAATTTTAAAGGTAATGACTGAATCTCTACCTAATAAGCTAAGTCTGCTGGGGCTGGAACTGATGAAGCTTTTACAGAAGAAGGAGCCTTCGGCTGCCGAGAAGCCTCCTAAACCAAAAAAGCGAAGAATTATTACTGTCATTGAGGCTATTGAAGAAACAACGCTATCGGCCTCAGCGCCGAAAACATCAGCAGCCGAAGCTGCTCCTGCCGAAGCTTCTACTTCCGAAGCTGCAGCAACCGAAGCCACAGACTTGGAAAACACACTCATTGATATTGATGAAATGATTTTGAATATGGCTGAGGAAGAAACTGCTGCAGCTACCGAGGAAACCCCGGCCGCAGTGCCTAAAAGAGGGAAGTAGATGCCTAGAAAAGAAAAGGAGCATGCCGAAGATACTTCGGATGAAGAAAATTTCAACTTTCAAAACATAATTGTGCAAGAATTGTCAAAGGCTGAAAGAGAAGAGCTGAAGGACTATGCCATATCGTGCGGGTACCAGCCAGGGGCACTGCTCTTCGGCGGTGTTGCCGAAGAGAGTTTAGGATGCCTTCGGGACCGAGTTGGGGCGAAGGTTGTCAGCACTTTATCGAAAAGTGTTGGTTTCCCGAAGCTCGAAACTGATCTCAACAGATACCGACGACAGCACATCGCCGGTAGCCTGTTTTATTCTAACTTTAAGGTAAAATTCTTCCCTTAACTTTTTATTGTTTTGATATGAAGATGCTTTCTGATGAAGGTTATTTTGTCAGAGCTTACTACTAAGCAAAGCCTTGAGGATGCAACAAGACCTCGAGGACAAGAAAAACGAAGTTATAATTGAGGGCTTGGAGAAGAAGATTAAAGAACATGAAGCTGCCTTAGAAAAGAAGGACTTCGTGCTTCAAACGATGGAAGGTTCACTGGCAGAAGCTCAGGCCGAGATCGCCAGATTGAACAGTGAACTTTCCCTACAATCAAAAAGCTTTGAACAAGAGAAGAAAGATTTCAAAACAAAACTCGAAGCCGAAACTGAAAAAAGTTCAAATATTCAGAAATCACTCAAGGATTTGCAAGAAAATTGCTTAGGCTTCGGCACCCGGTGCATTCAATGGCTGAAACAGGTCTTTAATTCAGTTGGAGCCAGCTCCAAAAAGTTTAAACCTTCAGTTGAAGACCTGCCGGGCACATTTGATCATATCGAAGGTGAAGTTGATGCTCTCGACGAAGTTATAGCTGGACATGGTGACTTTTGTGTCTTGCTAGCTTCTCGAGGCATGGCTGTCGCTTTCATGAAGGCTGGCTGCACACATGGAAATATTGTAAACAGACCAAACTTCAGCCTGTCACCAGCAGACTTGGATGATATCCCCGGCCTGGCCTGAAGCATCGGAAATAGATTCATTGCTCAAATCTGGGCAAAGGGCGGGCGAAACTTGGCTGGTGACGAAGCTCGAAGTCACCTTAAACCGGTAATAAACTCATACCTTGTGTTTACCTTTTCCTTGAAACTTGAATTTACCTTATAATACTTTAATATGTACAGGATGATGAAGCCGAGGAGCATTGAGCTGAAGCTTAGCAGACGATCTGAAGCTTAACAGATGATGATGAAGCCGAAAGCCTAGCTGTGAAAAAACTCTAGAAAAACTCTTGTATTATCCTTTGTAAAGAATATTGTAATTTGAGAATCAGATTCTACTCTGTAAATTTGTCCATACCTTGTAATATATTTTTACCTTACCGTCAATGTATGAAGTGCTTTGATGTGGACGAAACTTGTATATTTTTTTGAGCCGAAGGCGAAAAACACCTTCCCTTCTTTTCGTACAAAATCGAAGCATAAATCTGCTTCCGAAGTTGTATCCTTAGAGCCAAAGCAACTGTCTGTATCTGTATGATATGATGATGATGATCCTATGTATGTAACACCCCGGGATCCACAAACACCCCAGAATGCTACTAAACTACACTTCTAACATTCGTATATAAAATTTCGACAGCATCTCCTTTGAAAATTGCATAAACGGGGAAGCAACAAAGTATAAATAGATATCATGATAAGAAAACATAATAGACATTAATAATCTGCTAGCAATGGGAAGACAACCATAACAGCATGAACTAAATTAACCAGTGCGCACAACTAGTTAGAAACAAACATTCTTTGACAAGAAGCTTCTAATTAAATCATGACTGCGCCTAAGCAGCGTTATTATGAGAGTGAAGGTGGATGTGCTGCTACTTCTCACTTCCCTGGATGAGCAACAAGGACCTGCATAGAGTAATGCAAGAGTGAGATGAAACATCTCAGCAAGCGAATTGTTTTGACGAGATATTTAAACCACAAATTGAATTAATCAACATTTTAAAAGAATCACAATTAAGATCAGAAATACTTGTAGA
The DNA here is from genome assembly GCF_902167145.1 of Zea mays. NCBI lineage: Eukaryota > Viridiplantae > Streptophyta > Magnoliopsida > Poales > Poaceae > Zea > Zea mays. The sequence goes on from NC_050101.1 coordinate 87,478,601, forward strand.
TATAGAACTCAGTAGTCCCAATATAACCAATACCATCTCATTTCCTCGAACAACCACAATAGGTTCTATAACACTTCCCTGCGTCAACAAAACCTGCAAATATCACTTCAATGTATGCATAGGAGTGCAAAGTGTAGGTACTCTGTCTTCATACCTCTGAGGGTATAAAACCACATCATCTGCAAATATCACTTCAATGAATGCATATGTCCTCTGCCTTCATACCTCTAAGGGTATGAAGCCGCATCGTACCCCTCCTCGGGCAACGTACGATGCTAAGTTGTACCGGTACGGTCGGACCATAGGTCACGACCCAACTTCATATGCAAGTGAATCATGCAATGTATATGGCATGCTGCATTTATCAATATACTTCACTTCCTTCACATACAATACAACCTCAAATAATACTTCATTTACCTTCAGATACAATACCAACCTCAAATAATACTTCATTTACCTTCACATACAATACCAACCTCAAATAATACTTCATTTACCTTCAGGGGTGTGAATTAATCTCATGAGTCATACTCGAATCATAATCATCATCAATATATGATTGAGCATCAGTATAATGCAAGCAAGTAAAGCATCACCATAGAGTCCAATTATGAAAGAATCCAATACTTCTGAATATTAGAGTGTAGGCAATAGAAATAACAGGTCAGACCGGAAGCAACCACCGCTACATTCACTTGCCTTCATCGAAGAAGAAAAATGTACTAGGCATGATCTGGAGTGTAGCCACCTGCTAGTGGGCATAAAACTTAGTACAAATATTTCACAAACATTTGCCAACGATCAACAAAACACTCCTACACTTGAAACCAAGACCCAGTGGAAAGACTCCCACCCTGAACCACATGCCATACAGCAGCAACACTGTTTGTTAATTTTGTATCTTTAAAATTAAAACAGTGGTGATATCAAAAAAATACTCTAGGAGTATCTACACAAAACACTCTACAACTTCGGTATTCAATGGATAATTAAATTCTGCCATCAATAAGTTCTAAAACATCTGACAAGATAACTGACTGAATCTGTTTTAGACAGCAGCCTAGTTAACTTCAAAATTCGATATCTCCCAAAATACTGAACCAACAATTATGAAATTCTGCTGACAGTAAGAACTTTTATCCCTCTACAAAAGTCTCTATAGTTGGAAGAGCCAATTCGGCCATTTACTAGATGAAACCCACCAGTGAACAGACCCACTCATTTTTGTCAGCCAAACAGCAATAGCCACAGTAAAACAAACATAACTGGAGTTTCATAAATAATATGAATGCACTCTTTAAGAATCTGGAAATCTTATGAAATTATCTACAACTTCTTTTACCAACCCACAATTTAATTCTGTTGATAAAATTGCCTAACTCTTAAGAGAACAGATTCTGCACAGAATTATGAGACTAAAAAAACTGCTATACTCAAACTGCAATAACTTTCTGTTCTGATGTCCGATTGAGGTGTTCTTCGCGGCCACGGAAAGACCTACAAATTATCTACGACTCATACATAGACTTTTTATTTTTTTGAGGCCACTAAAACCACGGAAAACTGGCATGAACAGAAACTGTCGAATCTGCCATTCTGCAGAAATTAAATTCGAGATCAAAACCTAACCCCACATCTAATCCAACCTCTAATCCTTCAATCCACATGATCCACAACCTCCAAAAGCACATAATTATAGGGAGGAACAAGGATTCCATCCTTACCTAGGGTTTCCTCAAGAAAATCTGCAAGAGATGGGGGTAGAACATCTCCTTGATCCTCTCTTCCTCTTCAATCCATCTTGCTCCTCCTCTTCTCGATCCTTGCTGCGTGGGGGGAGATCTAGAGGGAGGAGGAAGCAGTGGAGGGCGGCTGCAAGGGGAAGGGGGAGGGGCGGCCAAGGGTGGGGAAAAGGGGGGGTTGGCGGCCAAGAAAAGGGAAAAAGGGAGGGGGCGACCACTAGGGTTTTGTGGGAGAAAGAAACGACGCCTCAGATGTCTCCTGACTTTGCATCCAACGGCCCACAACTCTTTCCCTCATTCACGCACCGAAGATCAACTTTTGGTCAATATTTTTTTGGGATATTACACTCTACCCCCCTTAAAAAGAATTCGTCCTCGAATTCGACCACTCCAAGCAAAACACCCAAGGTACCCCATATAGCACCACCATTCGAAACATGGGTCCATTATTGTTCTTAATAAACACAAGAACTTCTACCTTGGACTAATTGTCTAAGGAAACTACACAACCTGACATCAAGCATGAACCAACATGTAATGAAGCTCAAATCAAGTCATAGATGCAATCAACACTACGATTTCACAACATCGAATTTGGATGCAGCCATACATCAGCATCAATGTCTTAAACACTCTTTTATGAAGGGGTAATATGCACTAAGCACAACCTTTACAAACTTCCACAATTCATTTTAAGTCAATGGTGAAACATCCACACTAGATGAATGTATAAGAAGATCAAACGCCTCACCTCACAGCACCACAAAACAAGTAGTTCTATTGAAACAAAACTCCTAATCTTCCTAAACCTTGTTCTTGCCATAATGAAAAGATAATCATGTAATCTAACATAATTTGGACCCCACCAAAAGGGAGAAAATCTACAGAACTAATGGAGCAATAAAGCCGACAAGAAGCCAATAAAATCTTGCGCGGCACAGTTCATCGAAGAAATGCCAAAAATTCTACATAGAGCACTGGAAGCCCAACAACAACACAATACTTGCTTAACCCATGTCACTATACTTCATTTAGAATCTCAACTAAGAAAAATATCCAACTAGTAAGGTTAACCTACACATAATATAAGTCTTCATCTATTGTAGTTCAGAAACTTACATTTCATTCTATCATATGATGCACTCAAAGTACCAGACCTAAAGGGTCAATACTAACCCCGTAATCCTTCACACAATTGGCAAACATCTCAAGCTGATGTAAAAACCACATCATTTAGGAATAGGTGACTAACCACACACAACCAACTCTAGGCTAGGCAATGACTTCATTCAAACAAATAGATAAGTGGTCCAACAATGGCTCCACAAACATGCATCGGAGAGAGAACCATCAGATCCTCAACGTATTAATACATAATCAATGGATCAAGAAAATCAAAGATTTTATTCTACAATTAGCATGACTAACATGCAACCACTTTAAACCACATCTAGGCTTTGTGGCTACAAAAACACACGATAGAAGAGAGACATGTAAGCCATTCTGGCTATGTAAAGACTTCCCCTAAAATCCATATAAAAGAACCAATATTCATTTCTTTCAGAACTGGTTTCTCGACATAAACAATCATTCTTTGCAAAGATAGTTGGAGCTATCCACCAACCACTCAACAACTTAAATTCAAATTGATGATTACCTTGTACCCCAAAACACACAATTCACACTCCTCTTAGAAACATCCTCAATCAATCATATATAACAATATTATTGTAATAAAACTCAACCATGAAAAACATGGTGAAAACAACATAGGCATACTTGTATATCACAAGCATAGTAACAACTTCAATCTCACAAATGACCAGCGATATCAACCGCATTAATAAAACAATATCAAATTTTCAGAAATAAATTATATCAAGCATTAAGCCATAAACAACTTACCACATCACCGTAAAGGAATCGGGAGGGGTGAAATTATTGTCATCTGCACTTCAAAGTCACTAATATATATCAAAGATACTTGAACCCATACCCTTCCTATATGTGCAAGTGTGTCAAATTTATCTTCAAATTGCCAAGAATCTAAAGCCTAAGCTTTGATACCAACTGTAACACCCCGAGATCCACAAATACCCCAGAATGCTACTAAACTACACTTCTAACATTCGTATATAAAATTTCGACAGCATCTCCTTTGAAAATTGCATAAACGGGGAAGCAACAAAGTATAAATAGATATCATGATAAGAAAACATAATAGACATTAATAATCTGCTAGCAATGGGAAGACAACCATAACAGCATGAACTAAATTAACCAGTGCGCACAACTAGTTAGAAACAAACATTCTTTGACAAGAAGCTTCTAATTAAATCATGACTGCGCCTAAGCAGCGTTATTATGAGAGTGAAGGTGGATGTGCTGCTACTTCCCACTTCCCTGGATGAGCAACAAGGACCTGCATAGAGTAATGCAAGAGTGAGATGAAACATCTCAGCAAGCGAATTGTTTTGACGAGATATTTAAACCACAAATTGAATTAATCAACATTTTAAAAGAATCACAATTAAGATCAGAAATACTTGTAGATATAGAACTCAGTAGTCCCAATATAACCAATACCATCTCATTTCCTCGAACAACCACAATAGGTTCTATAACACTTCCCTGCGTCAACAAAACCTGCAAATATCACTTCAATGTATGCATAGGAGTGCAAAGTGTAGGTACTCTGTCTTCATACCTCTGAGGGTATAAAACCACATCATCTGCAAATATCACTTCAATGAATGCATATGTCCTCTGCCTTCATACCTCTAAGGGTATGAAGTCGCATCGTACCCCTCCTCGGGCAACGTACGATGCTAAGTTGTACCGGTACGGTCGGACCATAGGTCACGACCCAACTTCATATGCAAGTGAATCATGCAATGTATATGGCATGCTGCATTTATCAATATACTTCACTTCCTTCACATACAATACAACCTCAAATAATACTTCATTTACCTTCAGATACAATACCAACCTCAAATAATACTTCATTTACCTTCACATACAATACCAACCTCAAATAATACTTCATTTACCTTCAGGGGTGTGAATTAATCTCATGAGTCATACTCGAATCATAATCATCATCAATATATGATTGAGCATCAGTATAATGCAAGCAAGTAAAGCATCACCATAGAGTCCAATTATGAAAGAATCCAATACTTCTGAATATTAGAGTGTAGGCAATAGAAATAACAGGTCAGACCGGAAGCAACCACCGCTACATTCACTTGCCTTCATCGAAGAAGAAAAATGTACTAGGCATGATCTGGAGTGTAGCCACCTGCTAGTGGGCATAAAACTTAGTACAAATATTTCACAAACATTTGCCAACGATCAACAAAACACTCCTACACTTGAAACCAAGACCCAGTGGAAAGACTCCCACCCTGAACCACATGCCATACAGCAGCAACACTGTTTGTTAATTTTGTATCTTTAAAATTAAAACAGTGGTGATATCAAAAAAATACTCTAGGAGTATCTACACAAAACACTCTACAACTTCGGTATTCAATGGATAATTAAATTCTGCCATCAATAAGTTCTAAAACATCTGACAAGATAACTGACTGAATCTGTTTTAGACAGCAGCCTAGTTAACTTCAAAATTCGATATCTCCCAAAATACTGAACCAAAAATTATGAAATTCTGCTGACAGTAAGAACTTTTATCCCTCTACAAAAGTCTCCATAGTTGGAAGAGCCAATTCGGCCATTTACTAGATGAAACCCACCAGTGAACAGCAATAGCCACAGTAAAACAAACATAACTGGAGTTTCATAAATCATATGAATGCACTCTTTAACAATCTAGAAAGCTTATGAAATTATCTACAACTTCTTTTACCAACCCACAATTTAATTCTGTTGATAAAATTGCCTAACTCTTAAGAGAACAGATTCTGCACAGAATTATGAGACTAAAAAAACTGCTATACTCAAACTGCAATAACTTTCTGTTCTGATGTCCGATTGAGGTGTTCTTCGCGGCCACGGAAAGATATACAAATTATCTACGACTCATATATAGACTTTTTATTTTTTTGAGGCCACTAAGACCAGGGAAAACTGGCATGAACAGAAACTGTCGAATCTGCCATTCTGCAGAAATTAAATTCGAGATCAAAACCTAACCCCACATCTAATCCAACCTCTAATCCTTCAATCCACATGATCCACAACCTCCAAAAGCACATAATTATAGGGAGGAACAAGGATCCCATCCTTACCTAGGGTTTCCTCAAGAAAATCTGCAAGAGATGGGGGTAGAACATCTCATTGATCCTCTCTTCCTCTTCAATCCATCTTGCTCCTCCTCTTCTCGATCCTTGCTGCGTGGGGGGAGATCTAGAGGGAGGAGGAAGCAGTGGAGGGCGGCTGCAAGGGGAAGGGGGAGGGGCGGCCAAGGGTGGGGAAAAGGGGGGGTTGGCGGCCAAGAAAAGGGAAAAAGGGAGGGGGCGACCACTAGGGTTTTGTGGGAGAAAGAAACGACGCCTCAGATGTCTCCTGACTTTGCATCCAACGGCCCACAACTCTTTCCCTCATCCACGCACCGAAGATCAACTTTTGGTCAATATTTTTTTGGGATATTACACTCTACCCCCCTTAAAAAGAATTCGTCCTCGAATTCGACCACTCCAAGCAAAACACCCAAGGTACCCCATATAGCTCCACCATTCGAAACATGGGTCCATTATTGTTCTTAATAAACACAAGAACTTCTACCTTGGACTAATTGTCTAAGGAAACTACACAACCTGACATCAAGCATGAACCAACATGTAATGAAGCTCAAATCAAGTCATAGATGCAAACTATGGCCCCATTAAAAACCTTTCTCCCCCTTTGGAAAGGAAAAGGGTGCCATAGGAAAAATAAAAAGGATTACATTAATTTATACATAATATCGTCGAAGCTCATCCGCATTCCAAGATCTAGGAATGTCGTTGTCGTCCATGTCCTTTAATCTGTAAGAACCGGGTCTTGATGAAGATACTACCAGAAAGGGTCCTTCCCACTTCAGCTGAAGCTTGCCTACTGTGTCAGGGTTGGCTACTCTCCGAAGCACCAAATGACCAGGCTTAATGTCTTTCAACCGAACTTTTCTATCACATCATTTTATTGTTTCGGCTTGATATTTGTTGATATTTTCCACAGCCTGAAGTCTGGTCCCTTCTATAGTATCCTTTGCCACAAAATAATTAGCTTCGTCTTCTACCGAAGCTACTGTTCTTATCGACCCCGCTTTAGCCTCTTTGGGGGTTATAGCTTCATCACCAAACAATAACTTGAATGGTGTAAAACCTGTTGACCTTGATATAGATGTATTGTGGCTCCACACCACTTTAACCAACTCATCTGGCCACTTTCCTCTGGGCTGATTGAAGATTAACTTCATTATTCCCGTCATTATAATACCATTTGCCCTTTCGACTAGTCCGTTTGATTCCGGGTGCCTGACTGATGCAAAATGAATTTTTGTGCCGATCTGATCGCAGAAATCTTTGAAAGTTTCAGCATCAAACTGCGTTCCATTGTCTACAGTTATAGCCTTCGGCACACCGAAGCGACAAACTATATTCTGCTAGAAGAATTTTTGGACTGTAGCCGAAGTTATTGTAGCCAAAGGCTTCGCTTCGATCCACTTAGAAAAATATTCTACCACCACCACGACATATCTCAAGTTGCCCTGCGCTGGTGGTAGTGGACCTAGTAAATCTATGCCCCATCTTTGCAATGGCCAGGTTGGTTGTATCAGCTGAGTCAATGACGAAGGTTGCTTCTGATCTCGTGCACATTTTTGGCAATTTTCGCACTTTTGGACTAAATCTGCTGCGTCCGAAGCTGCCTTCGGCCAATAGAATCCTTGTCGAAAAACCTTTCCCAGAAGAGGTCTGGACCCAATATGGGATCCACACAATTCTGCATGTATCTCCTTCATCATTTCTATACCTTCGGTTCTCGATAAGCACTTGAGCAGTGGGGAACAAACTCCATGTTTATATAACTCCCCTTCTATCATGACATATGGTCTTGTTCTTGCTTCCATTCTTTTGTTATAAACCTCATCATCCGAGAGACAGTTACCTTGGAGGAAAGATATAATCTCAGACCTCTAGTCTTCACTATAGACAGGAGATATTGTGAGCACTGCTCTTTCTAGAAGTTCCACCGAAGGTGCTCTTATTGTCTCAAAAAATACTTCCAAAGGCAGAGGAAGCCCCTGTGCCGCTGACTTGGCTAGCAGATCAGCATGCTCATTTTCTCCTCGTGGAATATTCTTAACAGAAAATCCTTAGAAAGAATCTTCGAGCCTTCGAACTGTGTCCAGGTATTTCTCAAGCTTCGGATCTCTTGCCTTGCAACTCTTGTCAACATGACCAGAAATAACTTGAGAGTCGGTTTTAAGGACCGCCCTTCTTATCCCCATTGCCTTTAACTTTCGAAGTCCCAAAAGTAAAGCTTCGTATTCAGCAATATTATTTGTACAACTGAAATCAAGCCTTATTACATAGCGTGTTCTCACTTTGGAAGGTGCAACTAGGACAGCAGCCACACCTGCACCGAAGGTTCCCCAGGAGCCGTCGCAGAACACTGTCCAAGCTTCGGCATCTTTATTTGCTTCTTCTTCTTGAGCCCCTGGCGTCCAGTCAGCGATGAAGTCTGCTAATGCCTGGGACTAAATTGAGGATCTATGCACATAGTCAATACTGAATTCGTTAAGCTCCGCAGCCCACTTTCCAATCCTTCCAGTAGCTTCTCTGTTCCTCATAATATCCTTCAGAGGCTGTGATGAAGGAACAATTATGTGGAATGCTTGAAAATAATGCCGAAGCTTCCTGGAGGCCATTAAGACAGCATACAACACCTTCTCCAATTCTGTATAGTTTTTCTTTGATAGACTTAGAACTTTGGAGACAAAGTATACTGGGGCTTGCTTTTTAATTTGTCCTTCAAGCTTCTCCTGTACAAGTGCCGCACTCACTGCAGAATGCGAAGCTGCCACATACAATAGTAATGGAGCCCCTAGCGCAGGTGGAGTTAATGTTGTTAGATCAATCAAATATTGCTTTAGCTCTTCGAAGGCTTTCTGTTGAGCTGGGCCCCATTGAAAAACTTCGGCTGACTTTAGTATTTCAAAGAATGGCAAGTTTCTTTCTGCTGATCTAGATATAAATCTATTTAATGATGCCAGTCTCCCTGTCAGCCGTTGGGCCCCCCTTCTTTATGCTTGGCGGCTCCATCCGAAGGATAGCTTCGATCTTGCTTGGGTTAGCTTCAATCCCATTCATTGAAACTAGATAGCCAAGGAACCTTCCCTTCTTCACTCCAAAAACTCATTTTTCTGGATTTAATTTCAGGCCAGCTTGCCTGAAATTAGCAAAAGTTTCTTGCAGGTCAGTAAAGTGATTTTCTTGCTTCGTGCTTTTTACTATGATATCATCAACGTATGTTAGTACATTTCTGCCTATCTGGGAATGAAGGACCTTGGCTATCATTCTGCTGAAGCTTCCTCCAGCATTCTTGAGCCCCTCGGGCATCCAAAGATAACAATAGGTGCCACTGGGAGTTATGAAGCTAGTCTTCGGCTCATCCTCCTTCTTCATCCATATTTGATGATATCCTGAGTAGCAATCGAGCAGACTCATAAGCTCTGAAGAAGCTGCTGCATCTACAAGAGAGTCTATTCTTGGTAATGGGAATTCGTCCTTTGGACAGGCCTTGTTAAGATCTGTAAAGTCAATACACATTCTCCATTTACCATTAGTCTTCTTCACCATAACAGTATTGGCTAACCACTCTGGATATTTTACGTCTTTGATGACACCAGCACTGAGAAGTCTTTTTACTTCATTACGAGCACCTTCTGCTTTATCATCAGACATTTTCTGAAGCCTCTACTTTCTTGGCCTGAAAGACGGGTCAACATTGAGTGAATGTTCAATGACGTCTCTGTTGACACCACATAGATCATTGGCCAACCAAGCAAAAACATCCTTGTTGTTGAATAAAAACCTTATCAAAGTTTCTCCTGCTCTTCAGATAGTTGAGACCCCAGCAGTACCTTCTGCTCTGCTATATCTTCACATAGAAGCATGGGTTTCGGCTGATCAGCCGAAGCAGCCTTCTCTCTTCTGTACTTGTACTGTTCACAAGCTTCGGCTCCATCTATATTGTGGATCGCTTTTGAGTCTGTCCAGTTTCCTTCAACTTTTCTAGCAGCTTCCTGACTCCCATGAACAGCAATGGGCCCTTGTTCCGAAGGTATCTTCATGCATAGATATGCTGGATGAAGTATTGCTTCGAAAGCATTGAGTGTCCCACGACCAATGATTGCATTGTAGGGGTATTCCATATCAACGATGTCAAACACAACCTATTCAGTCCTTGTGTTGTGGACGAAGCCGAAGGTCACTGACATCGTGATTTTGCCGAGTGCTACAATCTGCCTTCCTCCGAAGCCACAAAGAGGGTGTGTAGCATCATGAATCTTGTCCTCTGGCTCTTGCATCTGTCTGAAGGCCTTAGCAAATATGATATCCGATGCACTGTCTATATCAACCAAAACATTGTGGACCAGAAATCCCTTGATGACACAAGATATGACCATAGCATCATTATGAGGGTAATCCTTGAGCTGAAGGTCCTCCTGGGAGAAGGTGATTGGGATGTGGGACCATTTTGACTTGATGAAGGGTCCCTACATCCCAACATGTTGTACCCTTCTCTGAGCCTCCTTCTTCTGCTTCTTGTTGACCGGTTCTGAGCATGAACCGCCTGTTATCGGGAGCACCAGCTTTGTAGCCGAAGCAACTTCAGCTTGATTGTTGAACGAAGCCATCAGCTCAACAATGGAAGTGAGTTCACCGGAGGTGGGTGCCAGTGTTGGGGACTTGTTCTCAAATGCTGTGAATTAAGAACACGGCAACACAAAATATTAAATGTTAATGTCCTTCGTCCTTCGAAGCATTATTTCCCTTAGGATATAACGATCTTCGGACGAAGGTCATGAAGGACATACCTTCATCATCACGGTATACGTTAATGAAAGACAGAGCATATGAAACATGAAAGATAACATGAATAATCATATAACATCATTCACATATCTTCATTATATAATCTTGAATAGATAAAGATATTATTTAATTACATTTGTACCTTCGACTTGACAGAAGGCAAAAATCCAAGCATGGCGCACGAGTGAATACCAGATAGCCTGAACAGTACAGGGATATTGTTCATCTATTTATAGGCACAGGACGCAGCCTGTGAGAAATTACATTCATGCCCTTTACAAATGATTACAATCACAATACAAGTCATCATGGGCCGATTGGTCATTTCATCTTTAAGTCGGTGCATCTGGAAGTATACTCCGAAGCTCTCTAATTGGTAGCTTCGGCTTTGCTTCTGTGTCAATCATCCGAAGGTATTTCTTCTTATGGGACCTTCGGCGATGAAGCAGACCCCTAACAGCGGGTGACTGTTGAGCGGGTGCGGGCGACTTGACGATTCACCTTCACACTTGCAGCACTATATAAACAGACGGGTAGGTGTGAAGTTACCACATCATTCATTGCTATTGCACTGTTGTGCTGCTAAAAAATTTAACCATAGCCGAAGTTTTGTCATCGTATTCTCAAGCAAAGCATCATTTTGATCTAGCTTCGTCATAAGAAGGAGCTTCGTCAAAACTATAAAAATCATCAACATTCGTAAGAACTGCAAGGAATTCAACATCTGATAGCCAGAGTACGTTCAACTGCTAGGGTGACCCATGACGAAGAGGAGGGCGAAGCCAGAGAAACTGCCCCGATCTCTGAAGTGATGAAACAATCGGGAAAGGTTGTGACAGAGGGAGCTGCTGACGAAGGTGCATCTGCTGCCGAAGCTAAATATGCTGACATCGAAGAAGATATTGTTGATGAAGAAGAGGAAGATTATAACACTCTCATGCCAGGCAAACCTAGCCACTTGGACTTTGGAAAATCTACCATTTCTGAGGCTGATATGCCCATGATGATAAAGTTAGGCTACTTCGAAGAAGCTGAGAAGAAGCTAATTTGCTTCGCCGGGGAAGTAACCGCTCCGACACCGGAAAATGATGAGGTGGTAGTTTTCAGGAGTTTCTTCAGAGCGGGATTGAGGTTTCCTTTGAACGAAATGATTGGGGAAGTTTTGGAAAATTATGAAATCTATCTTCATCAGCTGACTCCTAACGCTATTGTTAGGCTCAACGTCTACATCTAGGCACTCCGAAGCCAAGGAATAGACCCAAATGCCAAAGCTTTTTGCCGAGTGCATGAGCTTCATTATCAGACGAAGGCCAGAGAAGATGGACTTCATGAGAATTTTGGTTGTTACAACTTCACTTACCGCAAAGATATGAAGTCTTCGGTGGTTAGCTATCGCACCAAGTGGCCAACCGGTTGGAAAAATGAGTGGTTTTATGTTAAGGTCGATGAGAAGAAGAGGGAGAAGCTCAAGACGCTAGTACTGACTCCGCTAACCTTAAGCATCGGGTTGACTAGGCCCCTGTGCCGCATGTCGTCGGGGTCACCGTGCCAAGAAGCTGTGGCAGAATTCCAGGTGGTAGCCGAGTAGATCAGCACCAGAGATCTAGTCCAAGAATATCTGGCCTATAAGGTGTTCCCGACGCTGATTGAATGGCACATGACGAAGCTAAAGGGGACAAAGGAAAAAAATGAACTTGTGCGACTGCCTTATCGGTTCAAATTTGAGAAACAATTCAAAGGGCCATGCCAAGAATGGTTAGAAATAATAGAAACTATGTGCAACGAAATTTTGGGTAATTACACTAAAAAAGAAGATCAGTTGATGACTGCAGCCTTAGGCACCCGACCAAAATGAAGGTTGAATCGGGTGATGGATGCCCTGAACTTTGAATATCCTGACTATGAGCGATTGAACAAGGGTGCCGAAGGGCAAAAGAGAAAAAGAATTATTAGTGTTCTAAGCAGACAAGCTGCTAGAATGGTGAAAGAAGATGAAAAAATTCTGAAAAAGGGAAAATCCAGCCCTGAGCCGAAGGTGGATGTTCCGAAGAAGAGGAAGGTTGCGGCTCCGAAGCCAAAGACAATTGAGATAGAGGAAGAGACTCCTTCAACACCTTCTGCTGCTGACGTAGAAGAAATTCTAAAGGTAATGACTGAATCCTTACCTATCAAGCTAAGTCCATTGGGGCCGCATCTGACGAAGCTTTTACAGAAGAAGAAGGAGCCTTCGGTAGTGAATAAGTCTGCTGGGCCAAAAAGGCGAAGGATTATTACTGTAATTGAAGCTATTGAAGAAACGCCCCCGCCGGCCTCAGCGTCAAAGATAACACCTGCTGCCAAAGTTGCTATAGCTACCGAAGCTTCTCCCTCCGAAGCTACAACTGCCGAAGCTGCAACGGCCGAAGATACAAATCCGGAGAGCACATTTTCTGATATTGATAAAATGTTGTTGAATATGGTCGCGGAAGAAGCTGTTGCAGCTGCCGAAGAAACCCTGGCCATAGTGCCTGGAAAAGGGAAGGAGATCCTCGAAGATATTTCGGATGAAAAGGACTTTAATTTTCAAAATATAATTGGTCAAAAGTTATCTAAAGCTCAGAAAGAGGAGCTGAGAGATTATGCTATATCTTGTGGCTACCAGCCAGGAGCGTTGCTCTTCGGCGATATTGATGAAGAAAGCTTAGGATGCCTCCGAGGCCGAAGTGGAGCGAAGGTTATCAGTACTCTATCAAAGAGTGTTGGTTTCCCGAAGCTCGAAGCTGCATCAGTCGCTACCGACGACAGCATATCGTCGGTAGTTTATTCTATTCTAATTTCAAGGTAAATTTTTTTCCTTCGGCTTTTCATTGTTTTACGATGAAGGTAATTGCTGATGAAGGTTATTTTGCACAGAGTATGCTATTAAGTAAAGCCTTGAGGATGCAACAAGACCTCGAGGATAAGAAAACTGAGGTTATAATTGAAGGCTTGGAAAGGAAAATTAAAGATCATGAAGCTGCACTTGAGAAGAAAGATTTTGTTCTTCAGACGATGAAGGGTTCACTGACAGAAGCCCAAGCCGAGATCGCCAGATTAAACAGTGAACTACTCCTGAAATCAGAAAATTTCGAGCAAGAAAAGAAGAATCTCAATACAAAGCTTAAAGCCGAAGTCGAAAAGAGTTCAAATTTGCAGAAATCATTGAAGAAGCTTCAGGATAAATGTCTAGACTTCGGCAACCGATGTGTGCAATGGCTGAAGCAGGTCTCCAACTCAGTTGGACCCAGTTCTGAGAAATTTGAACCTTCGGTTGAAGACCTGCCAGGCACCTTCGAACATATTGAGGGCGAAGTTGACGCACTTGATGATGTTATAGCTGGGCATGGTGACTTCTGTGCTCTTCTAGCTTCTCGGGGCACAACTGTTGCTTTCATGAAAACTGGTTGCACGCATGGGAAGATCGTAAATAGACCTAACTTCAGCTTATCACCAGCAGATTTAACTGATATCCCCAGCCTGGCCTGAAGCATAGGAAATAGATTCATAACACAAATCTGGACGAAGGGTGGGCAAAACTTAGCTGGTGACGAAGCTCGAAGTCACCTCAAGCCGGTAATAAACTCATACCTGGTGCTTACCTTCTCCTTGAGAGTTGAGTTTACCTTATAACGCTTTGTTATATAAAGGATGACAAAGCCGAAGAGCAATGATCTGAAGCTTGGCGGATAGTGATGAAGCTGAAGACACTGCTGTGAAAAAGCTCTAGAGAAAATTTTCAATTAACCTTGTAAAAAATACTGTAATTTAGGAATCAAACACTACTCTGTAAATTTGTCCATACTTTGTGTCGGGGACCATAATTAGGGGTACCCTCAAGACTCCTAATTCTCAGCTGGTAACCCCCATCAGCATAAAGCTGCAAAGGCCTGATGGGTGCGATTAAGTCAGGGATCAGTCCATACGAGCGACTCGATCATGCCTCGCCCGAGCCTAGCCTTGGACAAGGGCAGCCGACCCCAAGGGATCTCTGTCTCGCCCGAGGCCCCCCTCCAACGGCGGACACATCTCTGGCTCGCCCGAGGCCTTGCCTTCGCTAAGAAGCAACCCTGACTAAATCGCCGCGCCGACCGACCGAATTACAGGAGCATTTAACGCAAAGGTGGCCTGACACCTTTATCCTGACACGCGCCCCCCGGCAGAGCCGAAGTGACCGCCGTCACTTCGCCGCTCCACTGACCAGCCTGACAAAAGGACAGCGCCGCCTGCGCCACTCCGACTGCAGTGCCACTTGACAGAGTGAGACTGACAGGCAGTCAGGCCCTGCCAAAGGCACCATAGGAAACTCCGCTCCGCCCGACCCAGGGCTCGGACTCGGGCTAAGTCCCGGAAGACGGCGAACTCCGCTCCGCCCGACCTAGGGCTTGGACTCGGGCTAAGTCCCGGAAGACGGCGAACTCCGCTCCGCCCGACCCAGGACTCGGACTCGGGCTAAGTCCCGGAAGACGGCGAACTCCGCTCCGCCCGACCCAGGGCTCGGACTCGGGCTAAGTCCCGGAAGACGGCGAACTCCGCTCCGCCCGACCCCAGGGCTCGGACTCGGGCTCAGCCGCAGAAGACGACGAACTCCGCTTCGCCCGACCCCAGGGCTCGGACTCCGCCCTGGCCTCTGCCGAACGACCTCCGCCTCGCCCGACCCAGGGGCTCGGACTCGGCCTCGGCCAAGGAAGACAGACTCGACCTCGCCTTCGGAGGAGCCTCCACGTCGCCCGACCTCGGGCGCGGGCCCGCCACGTCAACAGGAAGTGCCATCATCACCCTACCCCGAGCCGACTCGGGCCGCAGAGAACAAGACCGGTGTCCCATCTGGCTAGCTCCGCCAGATAGGCAATGATGGCGCCCCACATGCCCTGTGACGACGGCGGCTCTCAGCTCTCTTACGGAAGCAGGAGGACGTCAGCAAGGACTCAACCGCTCCGACAGCTGTCCCTCTGTCAGGCTCCGCCGCTCCTCCGACGGCCACGACATCACACCAGCTGGGTGCCAAGATCTCTCCGGCTGCCACATCGGCATGTACTTAGGGCGCTAGCTCTCCCCCGCTAGACACGTAGCACTCTGCTACACCCCCATTGTACACCTGGATCCTCTCCTTACGCCTATAAAAGGAAGGACCAGTGCCTTCTTACAGAAGGTTGGCCGCGCGGGGACGAGAACGGGACAGGCGCTCTCTTGGGGCCGCTCGCTTCCCTCACCCGCGTGGACGCTTGTAACCCCCTACTGCAAGCGCACCCGACCTGGGCGCGGGACGAACACGAAGGCCGCGGGATTTCCACCTCTCTCACGCCCGTCTCCGGCCACCTCGCTTCCCCCCTTTGCGCTCGCCCACGCGCTCGACCCATCTGGGCTGGGGCACGCGGCACACTCACTCGTCGGCTTAGGGACCCCCCGGTCTCGAAACGCCGACAGTTGGCGCGCCAGGTAGGGGCCTGCTGCGTGTTGACGAACAGCTTCTCGTCAAGCTCCAGATGGGCAGTCTCCAGCAACCTCTCCGACCCGGGACGGTGCTCCGTTTCGGGAGCCTTGAGTTCATGTCCTTCGACGGCAGCTACGACATGATACTCCTTCCACCGCCGCGCGACAACGACAATGGCGGCCGACAACCCGCCCGCCGGCGGCGGAATCGACGACATCTTCCCCGCGTGGTGGGAGAACAACATTCGAGCTCGCCCCGTCCTCTCCCCCGCCAACGGAGGAGGAGGCGGGGCAACCAAGGCCAAGCGGGAGGCCGCGCTTCGTCGGCTGTCGAGCGAGTCGACGTCCCCAGCGCCCCAACGGGGGGCGCGTCGGGCGTCGACCTCGCATTTGAGACGAAGGCGAGCGCCGTCCCCCCGCGACACGCCAATCCCGAGCAAGTGGACGACGCCAGCGCGCTCGCGGAGAGCTTGCAGGACGTCGCCCTCGTACCTGAGACGACGGTGCAATCAGTCCCCGACGTGACTATGTCGCTGCTCATCGACCAAAAGGTACCGACCGATTCCCATCCTACGTCATTTCGACTCAGCCTCAACCCGCCTAGAGACCTTGCTTTGGCGGGCGCTCTCGTAGAGGCGAGTGCAACCCCTCTAGGGTTTCGCATGCGGTCGCCTTGGGACCGGTTGACGGACGTCTCGACCTACGGGCCCTCTGGGTCCGAGGAAGATGATGACCCCAACATCTGTTGGGATTTCTCTGGATTTGGCAACCCCAGTGCCATGCGGGACTTCATGACCGCATGTGACTACTGCCTCTCCGACTATTCCGACGGTAGCCGCAGCCTCGACGACGAGGACTGCGGCCCAAGCCGCGAATGTTTCCACGTCGAGCTAGGGGATCCCACCGAAGGCAATCATCTCGGCATGCCGGAGGATGGTGATCTCCCTAGGCCCGTGCCTCGCGCTGACATCCCACGGGAGCTAGCTGTGGTCCCCGTTCCGGCGGGGGGTCACGACCCACAGCTCGAGCAAGTCCGCGGGGCGCAGGCCAGGCTCGACGAGGGAGCAGGAGCGCTTGAGCCGATCCGCCGGGACGTCGGGCAGGTATGGGCGGGCCAACCCCCGGCCGGAGAAATACGTCACCTGCCCTAGGGTCTCCAGCACCGCGTCGCCAACGACGTCAGGGTCAGGCCGCCACCCGCATCCAGTGGGGTCGGTCAGAACCTGGCTGCAGCAGCGATGCTTCTCCGCGCGATGCTGGAGCCATCGACCACCGAGGGTCGGCGAATCCAGGGAGAGCTCAAGAATCTCCTGGAAGGCACTGCGGTCCGATGGGCCGAGAGTTCTGCCTCCCGAAGGCAGGGATACCCCTCGGAACCTCATGCCGCGACTTCCCGATTCATGCGGGAAGCCTCGGTCTACACCGGGCGCACGCCCAACACTGCGCCTGCGGCCCCGGGCCACCTCGGCAACGAGCACCATCATCGCGATCGTCGGGCCCACCTCGACGAGAGGGTGCGCCGAGGTTACCACCCCAGGCGTGGGGGACGCTATGACAGCGGGGAGGATCGGAGTCCCTCGCCCGAACCACCCGGTCCGCAGGCTTTCAGTCGGGCCATCCGACGGGCACCGTTCCCGACCCGGTTCCGACCCCCGACTACTATCACAAAGTACTCGGGGGGAAACGAGACCGGAACTGTGGCTCGCGGACTACCGCCTGGCCTGCCAACTGGGTGGAATGGACGATGACAACCTCATCATCCGCAACCTCCCCCCTGTTCCTCTCCGACACCGCTCGCGCCTAGTTGGAGCACCTGCCTCTGGGGCAGATCTCCAGCTGGGATGACCTAGTCCAAGCCTTCGCCGGCAATTTCCAGGGCACGTACGTGCGCCCCGGGAATTCCTGGGACCTCCGAAGCTGCCGGCAGCAGCCGGGAGAGTCTCTCCCGGACTACATCCGGCGATTCTCGAAGCAGCGTACCGAGCTGCCCAACATCACTGACTCGGATGTCATCGGCGCGTTCCTTGCCGGCACCACCTGCCGCGACCTGGTGAGTAAGTTGGGTCGCAAGACCCCCACCAGGGCGAGCGAGCTAATGGACATCGCCACCAAGTTCGCCTCTGGCCAAGAGGCGGTCGAAGCTATCTTCCGAAAGGACAAGCAGCCCCAGGGCCGCCCATCAGAAGATGCTCCCGAGGCATCTACTCCGCGTGGCGCCAAGAAGAAGGGCAAGAAGAAGGCGCAAGCGAAACGCAACGCCGCCGACGCGGACCTTGTCGCCGCCGCCGAGTACAAGAACCCTCGGAAGCCCCCCGGAGGTGCCAACCTCTTCGACAAGATGCTCAAGGAGCCGTGCCCCTATCATCAGGGGCCCGTCAAGCACACCCTCGAGGAGTGCGTCATGCTTCGGCGCCACTTCCACAGGGCTGGGCCACCCGCGGAGGGTGGCAGGGCCCGCGACGACGACAAGAAGGAAGATCACCAAGCAGGAGAGTTCCCCGAGGTCCGCGACTGCTTCATGATCTACGGTGGGCATGCGGCGAATGCCTCGTCTCGGCATCGCAAGCAAGAGCGCCGGGAGGTCTGCTCGGAGAAGGTGGCGGCGCCAGTCTACCTAGACTGGTCCGACAAGCCCATCACCTTCTACCAAGCTGACCACCCCGACCACGTGCCGAGCCCGGGGAGATACCCGCTCGTCGTCGACCCCATCGTCGGTGACGTCAGGCTCACCAAGGTCCTTATGGACGGGGGCAGCAGCCTCAACATCATCTACGCCGAGACCCTCAGGCTCCTGCACGTCGATCTGTCCTCCGTCCGAGCAGGCGCTGCGCCCTTCCACGGGATCATACCCGAGAAGCGCGTCCAGCCCCTCGGACGACTCGACCTTCCTGTCTGCTCCGGAACGCCCTCCAACTTCCGAAGGGAGACTCTGACGTTCGAGGTGGTCGGGTTCCGAGGAACCTACCACGTGGTATTGGGGAGGCCATGCTACGCGAAGTTTATGGCCGTCCCCAACTACACCTACCTGAAGCTCAAGATGTCGGGCCCCAATGGGGTCATCACCGTCGGCCCCACGTACAAACACGCGTTCGAATGCGACGTGGAGTGCGTGGAGTACGTCGAGGCCCTCGCCGAGTCCGAGGCCCTCATCGCCGACCTGGAAAACCTCTCCAGAGAGGTGCCAGACGTGAAGCGTCATGCCGGCAACTTCGAGCCAGTGGAGACGGTCAAGGCCGTCCCCCTCGACCCCAGTGGCGACGCCTCCAAGCAGATCCGGATCGGTTCCGGGCTCGGCCCCAAATAGGAAGCAGTGCTCGTCGACTTTCTCCGCGCGAACGCCGATGTCTTCGCGTGGAGTCCTTCGGACATGCCCGGCATACCGAGGGATGTCGCCGAGCACTCGCTGGATATTCGGGTCGGAGCCCGACCCGTCAAGCAGCCTCTGCGCCGATTCGACGAGGAGAAGCGCAGAGCGATTGGCGAGGAGATCCACAAGCTAACGGCAGCAGGGTTCATCAAAGAGGTATTCCATCCCGAATGGCTTGCTAACCCTGTGCTTGTGAGAAAGAAAGGGGGGAAATGGCGGATGTGTGTAGACTACACTGGTCTCAACAAAGCATGTCCGAAGGTTCCCTACCCTCTGCCTCGCATCGATCAAATCGTGGATTCCACTGCTGGGTGCGAAACCCTGTCCTTCCTCGACGCCTACTCAGGGTATCACCAAATCAGGATGAAAGAGTCCGACCAGCTCGCGACTTCTTTCATCACGCCCTTCGGCATGTACTGCTATGTCACCATGCCGTTCGGTTTGAGGAATGCGGGCGCGACGTATCAGCGGTGCATGAACCATGTGTTCGGCGAACACATCGGTCGCACGGTCGAGGCCTACGTCGATGACATCGTAGTCAAGATGAGGAAAGCTTCCGACCTCCTCTCCGACCTCGAAGTGACATTCCGATGTCTCAAAGCGAAAGGCGTCAAGCTCAATCCCGAGAAGTGTGTCTTCGGGGTGCCCCGGGGCATGCTCTTGGGGTTCATCGTCTCCGAGCGGGGCATTGAAGCCAACCCGGAGAAGATCACAGCCATCACCAGCATGGGGCCCATCAAGGACTTAAAAGGCGTACAGAGGGTCATGGGATGTCTCGCGGCCCTGAGCCGCTTCATCTCACGCCTCGGCGAAAGAGGCCTGCCTCTGTACCTTCTCTTAAGGAAGGCCGAGTGCTTCGCTTGGACCCCTAAGGCCGAGGAAGCTCTCGGGAACCTGAAGGCGCTCCTCACAAAGGCGCCTATCTTGGTGCCTCCAACTGACAGAGAAGCCCTCTTGGTCTACGTCGCCGCGACCACTCAGGTGGCTAGCGTCGCGATTGTGGTCGAGAGGCAAGAAGAGGGGCATGCATTGCCCGTTCAGAGGCCGGTTTACTTTGTCAGCGAGGTACTGTCCGAGACCAAGATCCGCTACCCACAAGTGCAGAAGTTGCTGTATGCAGTGATCCTGACGAGGCGGAAGTTGCGACACTACTTCGAGTCTCATCCGGTAACTGTGGTGTCATCCTTCCCCCTGGGGGAGATCATCCAGTGCCGAGAGGCCTCGGGCAGGATTGCAAAGTGGGCGGTGGAAATCATGGGCGAGGCAATCTCGTTCGCCCCTCGGAAGGCCATCAAGTCCCAGGTCTTGGCGGACTTCGTAGCTGAATGGGTCGACACCCAACTACCGACGGCTCCGATCCAACCGAAGCTCTGGACCATGTTTTTCGACGGGTCGCTGATGAAGACGGGAGCCGGCGCGGGCCTACTCTTCATCTCACCCCTCGGGAAACACCTACGCTATGTGCTACGCCTCCATTTCCCGGCGTCCAACAATGTGGCTGAGTACGAGGCTCTGGTCAACGGGTTGCGGATCGCCATCGAGCTAGGGGTCAGACGCCTCGACGCCCGCGGTGACTCGCAGCTCGTCATCGACCAAGTCATGAACAACTCCCACTGCCGCGACCCGAAGATGGAGGCCTACTGCGATGAGGTTCGGCGCCTAGAAGACAAGTTCTACGGGCTCGAGCTTAACCACATCGCTCGGCGCTACAACGAGACTGCGGACGAGCTAGCAAAAATAGCCCCGGGGCGAACAACGGTTCCCCCGGATGTCTTCTCCCGGGATCTGCATCAACCCTCCATCAAGATCAACGACACGCCCGAGCCCGAGGCACCCTCGGTCCAGCCCGAGGTACCCTCGGCTCAGCCCGAGGCATCCTCAGCTCGGCCTGAGGCGCCCTCGGTTCAGCCCGAGGTACCCTCGGCCTCCGAGGGCGAGGCGCTACGCATCGAGGAGGAGCGGAGCGGGGCCACGCCTGATCGAAATTGGCAGACCCCGTACCTGCAATATCTCCGCCAAGGAGAGCTACCCTTCGACCAAGCCGAGGCTCGGCGGGTAGCGCGACGCGCCAAGTCGTTCGTCTTGCTGGGCGATGAGCAGGAGCTCTACCACCGCAGCCCCTCGGGCATCCTCCAGCGATGCATCTCCGTCGCCGAAGGTCAGGAACTCCTGCGAGAGATACACTCGGGGGCTTGCGGCCATCACGCAGCGCCTCGAGCCCTTGTCGGGAATGCTTTCCGGCAAGGCTTCTACTGGCCTACGGCGGTGGCTGACGCCACAAGAATTGTCCGCACCTGCGAAGGGTGTCAATTCTATGCGAAGCAGACCCACCTGCCCGCTCAGGCTCTGCAGACAATACCCATCACCTGGCCCTTTGCCGTGTGGGGTCTGGACCTCGTCGGCCCCTTGCAGAAGGCGCCCGGGGGCTACACGCACCTACTGGTCGCCATCGACAAATTCTCCAAGTGGGTCGAGGTCCGACCTCTGAACAGCATCAGGTCCGAGCAGGCGGTGGCGTTCTTCACCAACATCATCCATCGCTTCGGGGTCCCGAACTCCATCATCACCGACAACGGTACCCAGTTCACCGGCAGAAAATTCTTGGATTTTTGCGAGGATCACCACATCCGGGTGGACTGGGCCGCCGTGGCTCATCCCATGTCGAATGGGCAAGTAGAGCGTGCCAACGGCATGATTCTACAAGGGCTCAAGCCTCGGATTTACAACGACCTCAACAAGTTCGGCAAGCGATGGATGAAGGAACTCCCCTCGGTGGTCTGGAGCCTGAGGACAACACCGAGCCGAGCCACGGGTTTCACGCCGTTCTTCCTGGTCTACGGGGTCGAGGCCGTCTTGCCCACTGACCTGGAATATGGCTCCCCGAGGACGAGGGCCTACAACGATCAAAGCAACCAAGCTAGCCGAGAAGACTCGCTGGACCAGCTGGAAGAGGCTCGGGACAAGGCCTTACTACACTCGGCGCGGTACCAGCAGTCCCTGCGACGCTACCACGCCCGAGGGGTCCGGCCCCGAGACCTCCAGGTGGGCGACCTGCTGCTTTGGCTGCGGCAAGACGCCCGAGGGAGGCACAAGCTCACGCCCCCCTGGGAGGGGCCATTCATCATCGCCAAAGTTCTGAAGCCCGGAACGTACAAGCTGGCCAACAGTCAAGGCGAGGTCTACGGCAACGCTTGGAATATCCAACAGCTACGTCGCTTCTACCCTTAAGATATTTTCAAGTTGTTCATATACCTCGCACACACGCAAAGTTTAGTCATCAAGGAAGGGTCGGCCTCGCCTCGGCAAAGCCCGACCCTCCCTCGGGGGCTAAAAGGGGGGAAACCCCCTCTGCGTTGAAATTTTCCTCGAAAAAAGATCTCTTTTGCCAGAATATCTTTCGTGCTTTTTGACTACTTCGAAAAGTGGATCCCGAAAACGACGGAGTACACGTAAGCAGCCAAGGCTGACCGAGCCGAGGGACTCTTACGCCTCCGGGATACGGATACCTCACTCATTACCTTCTGTGATAAGTAACTCGCGTTCGGATGAAGCGATTCCGCGGACCGAACAAGTCTTCACGTTCGGAAGCTCTTCTGCCAAAGCGATCCTTCGAGCCTTCTCGACTGAGTCGGTGACAGGGCTTCATGGACGGGTGAAAGTGCACGTAAGCGGCAAGGCCGACCGAGCCGAGGGACTCCCACGCCTCTGGGATACGGATACCTCACTCATCACCTTCCGCGAGAAGCAACTCTCGCTCACACAAACATCCCTGTTACCGACGAAAGAGTCCAGATACTCGAAACGAGAGGAAAGGAGACGCAGCTTTACAACACAGCGAGGGTGTGTATTCTGGCCTCGGCGGCCGCAGAAGGCACACGCTACAAGACACTCTGATCCTGCAGGCTCGGGTCTTCACGCTGAAAGGGGGCTGTAGCACCCTCGGCATCGACGACATCTTCAGCAAGGTCTGACCCAGCCTCGGACGGCGACGTGGTCCAGGGACTTCTCCGGGAATCCGGCCCGAGCAGGCGGCTCGGCCGTTTACCTCTGGGGCCTCGGCCAACCATCTTCCAAGGGCGCCAGCCCGACCCGCGGCCTCGGCTGATAAACTCCGGCGTCAGTCCCGCTGACGGACAACCCGGCTAGGCTCCGGCCAACCAAGTTTAATTTTCGAGCCAACTCCGCCTCTGTTCATGCTGATATCGCTACCCCTGGCCTCGGCTCGTCGAAGAGCGGCCAAGGGGTCTCTTTAACTAAGCTAGAGGAGCCTCAGACAGCAAGGCCGATCGAGCCGAGGGACTCCTACGCCTCCGGGATACGGATACCTCACTCGTCACCTTGACACGGGGCGACTCATGCTTGGTGAAGCGGTTCAGATAATCAACAGGCGAGACTTAGTGCTCGGAAATGAGGAAAAAACACGGCTCCGTGCCAAAATTACATACATGTTCAGGCCTTGACAGCCACGATGAACAAAAACACTGGCATTCAAAGTGCCATTACAAACGGAACTCCGGTTCCCCCTCCGCAGGTACGAACAACCCCACTCGATAGGGGTGGGCCTGCGGAGCAACAGAAGACTGACGAGCGGCTCGCCGCCGCCCGCTCTGACTACGACGACAACGACCCCCGCTCCGGATGGCCGAGCTGCAGCAGCGCAGGCCTCAGGGTGGGCGCTGCTGCAATCTTGCCCTCGCCCATGCCGACGCTCGAGGGGCGAGGACAAGTACGAAGAACCGGAGGCCCGAAGCGCGGATGGTGGCGGTGATCCCGTCGGTGACGGGGACTTCTCGAGCCGCCTCCGCCTCGGCACTGATGGCAGGGGCCATCAGCCCCCCGGCAGATCCCCACTCAAATCCTCCCGGACGAGTGGGGCACCGGCCTCTGCGTGAGGGCGCCATCCCGGTGCAAAGGCAGGACCACCCCAGAACACGAACGCCGCCCTAGCAGCGCGCGGCATCGTGGGTGGTCCTCCCGTGCACACGGCGCGGCAGCCGCCCTTCGGCAGGAGGGGCCGCCGGGAGCCAAGCCGATGACTCCGACACGCTGGAGGTGACGATGCCCGCCGTCGACCAGCCCCACGTTGTCGAAGTCCGGGCCGCCCGCAGGGCCAGTGAGCGCCCTCTCCCTCGAACGCCGCGGGAGAGGGTGACCCACGAACCCGCGCGGGAGGTAGAGCGCCGGCTCAGCCCGGCCCCCACCCCAGCAAGGATGATGAACATCCTTGAAGCTGAGGGTGGGACCAAGATCGTAGCCCGGCTTGCTTCTCCCCACCTAGGAACTGGTGGTCACCATATTGGGTGACCGCCGGCGGGGGGGGGGGGGTACAGCCGGGCTGGCTGATGAAAATCCTTGAAGCCGAACGATGGCTGAAAGGTACCAACTCCCACGGAGTTGTGTTCCTCCAACGATGAGGCGAAAATACGGCGGGTATCCCCCATCTGGGGGCTTGGAAGGTGGAAAGACGCGAGGCATAAGGGAGGGAGAAGACATGGTCGCCTTCCGAAAGGGGCCGCCCTCCTTTTAAAGGCAACTCTCCCTACGTGCGTCCCCAACCGTCACGGGTTGAGTCTTCTCCAACACGCTCCAAGGCCTTCCGCTGCGGCGTGGGGGCTGGGTCCCGCATGTCATGCAAACCGGCTCAGAACAGAAGAAGCCAAACCGCCGCGCGGGGTGCACACAACCGCCCAGCGGTTACAAGTGACCCCCCACTTTTGCCTAGACCAACGGGCGAAAGAGGCGGGCAGCCATGCAGGCGGCATGCAACCGCGCTAAGTGGACGCGCTTCTGCGACTCCCAACGCGCCAGCATGGAGGCCCAGGCCCACGCGTCACGCAAACGGCGCGCCGGATGCTGCATGCAAGCAACCGCACCGCCACTTGCGCCACCACCGCGCCTCCTCGATTGCGGAACCAATACCGCGACTTGAGGCGACCCAGCACACGACTCAGCAGCGCCAGCCTAACGCGGCGGTCGATGCGGCCAAAAGTGGGCCGGCAGTAATGACGGTGGCAGGCGGGCGGGAGCAGCGGTCACGTCGTCAGCCAAGCTCACGTCCCATTCGGGGGCAGCAAGAGAGCCCCCTCTCACGGCGTGAAGACGACGCGCCCGTGATCCGTTCCTCGAACGGCTCACGCACGCGCAACGGCCGCCCCGCCAACCACTCGCCCCGTCGCATTAACTCCGCGGCAGGACAGGCGGCGCTTCTGGCAGGAGAAGTGGGCGACGCTTCACCTTCGCCGTAATAACCGCGTCAAAAAAGGTACGCCGCGTCGTTCGATTTCGTATCCTTTTCCTTTTCTCCTTTT
Organism: Zea mays; assembly: GCF_902167145.1. Lineage (NCBI taxonomy): Eukaryota > Viridiplantae > Streptophyta > Magnoliopsida > Poales > Poaceae > Zea > Zea mays. The sequence continues at coordinate 87,504,513 of NC_050101.1, forward strand.
TCTCTATCTCTTGCAACAGGGACCGGGAAAGGGGGATACCCCGAAAAGGATCCTTCCCCGTGAAGGAACCAGGCTCCGAGCCTCCTTACTGATCAGAGGTTCGAAGGCTGGCCCCCCGTAGGGTTCAACAGCCGCCTCAGATCACGTGGGCCCTACACCCACTACTGGTCAGAGGTTCGAAGTCCGGCCCCCCGAAGGGTTCCACGGCCCCCTCAGGCTACTCGGGCTCCGCGCCCATTACTGATCAGGGGTTCGAAGGCTGGCCCCCGAAGGGTTCATAGTCGCCTCAGACGCCGAGCGAGGGATGACCAGGGGTACGTTCGATACATAGCCGAGGCTCGGGCTGTGCTCCCGAGGTACCCTAGGACATTTCCGAGACCAGCGGGAGCGATCTTGTAACGGAATCCCGTCGGAGGGAGGCATCGAGCCCTCGGACCCCGTCGCCAGGGGATCGGGTCCGGCAGATCACCCGCAGGTACTTTTGGGCGTGCCTCTGGGCCCCTAGCCGACCCCTAACGAACGCGGCACGGACGTCCACTCGGATTACCCGCTTACAGCTCACCGGAGGCACCATGTTCGGTGCCCATCGAGGGTAACATGGCGCTCTCCCCCCTCCTCCTTGCGGAAAGGCGACGTAGGGGCATATGTAAAAAAGCCGAGTCTGTCCCTGATCGCCCTCTCGCCCTGTGTGGAGGCTCGAGGGCTGCTCTCGCAAACCCAGCTCCGGCCGAACCGTTGACAGCGTCAACATACCAGCCCGAGAACTTGGGCCCCGGCCGTACACCAGGGCTACGGCCAGTTCGCATGAGGGAACAACCAGACCAGCCGAAGCATTACGCAAGGCATTAAGACCTCGAAGGAGTGACACCACTCCTCCGAGGCCTCGGGGGCTACACCCGGCGGGTGCGCTCGCGCGCACCCACCGGAACAAAATGCAACCGAGAAAGGCTGGTCCCCTTGCAAAAAAGTGCGACGAAAGCCTCCAAGCGAGTGCTAACACTCCCTTCGAGGCTCGGGGGCTACTGTCGGGGACCATAATTAGGGGTACCCTCAAGACTCCTAATTCTCAGCTGGTAACCCCCATCAACATAAAGCTGCAAAGGCCTGATGGGTGCGATTAAGTCAGGGATCAGTCCATACGAGCGACTCGATCATGCCTCACCCGAGCCTAGCCTCGGACAAGGGCAGCCGACCCCAAGGGATCTTCGTCTCGCCCGAGGCCCCCCTCCAACGGCGGACACATCTCCGGCTCGCCCGAGGCCTTGCCTTCGCTAAGAAGCAACCCTGACTAAATCGCCGCACCGACCGACCGAATTACAGGAGCATTTAACGCAAAGGTGGCATGACACCTTTATCCTGACACGCGCCCCCCGGCAGAGCCGAAGTGACCGCCGTCACTTCGCCGCTCCACTGACCAGCCTGACAAAAGGACAGCGCCGCCTGCGCCACTCCGACTGCAGTGCCACTTGACAGAGTGAGACTGACAGGCAGTCAGGCCCTGCCAAAGGCACCATAGGAAACTCCGCTCCGCCCGACCCAGGGCTCGGACTCGGGCTAAGTCCCGGAAGACGGCGAACTCCGCTCCGCCCGACCCAGGGCTCGGACTCGGGCTAAGTCCCGGAAGACGGCGAACTCCGCTCCGCCCGACCCAGGGCTCGGACTCGGGCTAAGTCCCGGAAGATGGCGAACTCCGCTCCGCCCGACCCAGGGCTCGGACTCGGGCTAAGTCCCGGAAGACGGCGAACTCCGCTCCACCCGACCCCAGGGCTCGGACTCAGGCTCGGACTCGGGCTCAGCCCTAGAAGACGACGAACTCCGCTTCGCCCGACCCCAGGGCTCGGACTCCGCCCTGGCCTCTGCCGAACGACCTCCGCCTCGCCCGACCCAGGGGCTCGGACTCGGCCTCGGCCAAGGAAGACAGACTCGACCTCGGCTTCGGAGGAGCCTCCACGTCGCCCGACCTCGGGCGCGGGCCCGCCACGTCAACAGGAAGCGCCATCATCACCCTACCCCGAGCCGACTCGGGCCGCAGAGAACAAGACCGGTGTCCCATCTGGCTAGCTCCGCCAGATAGGCAATGATGGCGCCCCACATGCCCTGTGACGACGGCGGCTCTCAGCTCTCTTACGGAAGCAGGAGGACGTCAGCAAGGACTCAACTGCTCCGACAGTTGTCCCTCCGTCAGGCTCCGCCGCTCCTCCGACGGCCACGACATCACACCAGCTGGGTGCCAAGATCTCTCCGGCTGCCACATCGGCATGTACTTAGGGCGCTAGCTCTCCCCCGCTAGACACGTAGCACTCTGCTACACCCCCATTGTACACCTGGATCCTCTCCTTACGCCTATAAAAGGAAGGACCAGGGCCTTCTTAGAGAAGGTTGGCCGCGCGGGGACGAGGACGGGACAGGCGCTCTCTTGGGGCCGCTCGCTTCCCTCACCCGCGTGGACGCTTGTAACCCCCTACTGCAAGTGCACCCGACCTGGGCGCGGGACGAACACGAAGGCCGCGGGATTTCCACCTCTCTCACGCCCGTCTCCGGCCACCTCGCTTCCCCCCTTCGCGCTCGCCCACGCGCTCGACCCATCTGGGCTGGGGCACGCGGCACACTCACTCGTCGGCTTAGGGACCCCCCGGTCTCGAAACGCTGACACCTTGTAATATATTTTTACCTTTCCATCCATGTATGAACTGCTTTGATGTGGACGAAACTTCTATTTTTTGAGCCGAAGGCGAAAAACACCTTCCCTTCTTTTCGTACACAACGAAGCATAAATCTGCTTCTTTTTGCTCTCGCCGAAGCCTTGTCATTAGAGCCAAAGCAACTGTCTGTACTATGATGATGATGATCCTACGAATGTCTAAATGAATGTATATGAATGCAATGAATGATGCAATGTATTGTGCAAATGAATGTCCAGACACACGCTTATGAAGCCACATCCAGACTCTGCATTCCCTTAGGAACGATTGAAATCTCTTTGCCGTTTATTTTTTGGCTTCACCACTTAATTTTTGGTGTAAGTTCTGCATTCCCTTAGGAACGTCTTTTGAACTTCTTCGCCTTTTATTTCGGCGATATAAGTTCTGCATCCCCTTAGGAACGTCTTTTAAACTTCTTCGCCTTATATTTCGGCGGTATTTGGCTCTGCATTCCCTTAGGAACGACTTTTGAGCAGAAAACTTACACTGCACTTCCTTGGGAACGACTTTTTGTAGCTTCGCCGTGCTCTGCATCCCTTTAGGGACGACTTTTGAGCTTCTCCCTGGTTTTTTTCTCTCTGCACTCGATGGTGCATGCTCAGTTTTTACATTTTACATTCTTTTGGGGGATTTGGCTCTTGTATAGCTAAATAAGAAAAGAGAAATTACAAGCTATGGCCCCATTAAAAACCTTTCTCCCATTTGGAAAGGAAAAGGGTGCCATAGGGAAAAATGAAAAAAGATTACATCAAATTATACATAATATCTTCGAAGCTCATCCGCATTCCAAGATCTAGGGATGTCGTTGCCGTCCATATCCTTCAATATGTAAGAACCGGGCCTTGACGAAGATACCACCAGAAAAGGTCCCTCCCACTTCAACTGTAATTTGCCTACTATGTCCGGATTGGCCACTCTCCGAAGTACCAAATGCTCTGGCTTAATATTTTTCAACCGAACTTTTCTATCACGCCATTTTATTGTTTTGGCTTGGTATTTATTGATATTGTCCACAGCTTGAAGTCTGGTCCCTTCTATAGTATCTTTTGCTATGTGATAATCAGCTTCGTCTTCTGCCGAAGCTGTTGTTCTTATTGACCCCGCTTTAGCTTCTTCTCGGATTATAGCTTAGTCACCAAATAACAATTTGAACGGCGTAAAACCTGTTGATCTTGATATGGTTGTATTGTGGCTCTACACCACTTTAATCAACTCATCTGGCCATTTTCCTCTAGGCTGATTGAAGATTAGCTTCATTATTCCCGTCATTATAATGCCATTTGCTCTTTCGACAAGTCCATTTGACTCTGGATGCCTGACTGATGCAAAATGAATCTTCGTGCCAATCTGATCACAAAATTCCTTGAAAGTTTCGGCATCAAACTGTGTTCCATTGTCCACAGCTATAGCCTTCGGCACGTCGAAGCGACAAACAATGTTTTGCCAGAAGAATTTCTGGACTATGACCGAAGTTATTGTAGCCAAAGGCTTCGCTTCAATCCACTTAGAAAAATATTCCACGGCCACCACAACATATCTCAAATTGCCTTGCGCTGGTGGAAGTGGGCCTAGCAAATCCAGGCCCCATCTTTGCAATGGCCAAGTGGGCTGTATTAGCTGAGTGAGAGATAAAGGTTGTTTCTGGTCTCTTGCACATTTTTGACAATTTTCACATTTTTGGACTAGTTCTGCTGCATCTGAAGCTGCCTTCGGCCAGTAAAATCCTTGTCTAAACACTTTTCCCAGCAAGGGCCTAGACCCAATGTGAGATTTACACAGACCTGCGTGTATCTCCTTCATTAATTCAACACCTTTAGCTCTTGATAAACACTTGAGAAGTGGAGAACAGACTCCATGTTTATATAATTCCCCTTCTATTATCACATACGGTCTTATCCTTGCTTCCATTCTCTTATTGTAAGCTTCGTCATCTAAAAGACAATTACCTTGGAGGAAAGATATAATTTCAGTCCTCCAATCTTCACTATGTACTGGAGAAATAACAAGTACTACTCTCTCCATGAGTTCAACCGAAGGTGCCTTTATTGTTTCAAAAAATACTTCCGAAGGTAAAGGGAGCCCCTGAGCCGCCGATTTGGCTAGTAAATCTGCATGCTCATTGTCACCTCTTGGGATATTCTTGACAGAAAAACCTTCGAAAGAAGCCTCCAACCTTCGAACTGCATCCAAATATTTTTCAAGCTTCGGATCTCTTGCCTTGCTACTTTTGTCTAAATGGTCAGAAATGACTTGAGAATCAGTTTTTAGGATGGCCCTTCTTATTCCCATTGCTCCCAACTTCCGAAGCCCCAACAGAAGTGCTTCGTACTCAGCAATATTATTTGTGCAATTGAAGTCAAGCTTGGCTGCATAACAAGTTTTGACTTTTGAAGGTGCCACTAGGACCACAGCCGCTCCTGCACCGAAGGTTCCCCAAGAACCATCGCAGAACATTGTCCAAGCTTCGGCGTCTTTGTTTATTTCTTCTTCGTGAGCCCCTGGCGTCCAATCAGCGATGAAATCTGCTAACGCCTGGGACTGAATTGAGGATCTATGGACATAGTCAATGGTGAATTCATTAAGTTTTGCAGCCCATTTTACAATCCTTCCAGTAGCTTCTCTGTTCCTCATAATATCCTTCAGAGGTTGTGACAAAGGAACAATTATACGATATGCTTGAAAGTAATGCCGAAGCTTTCTGGAGGCCATTAACACAGCATATAGCACCTTCTCCAATTCTGTATAATTTTTCTTTGACAGACTTAGAACTTCGGAGACGAAGTACACTGGAGCTTGCTTTTTGACTTGGCCATCTAGCTTCTCCTGTACAAGTGCCGCACTCACTGCAGAATGCGAAGCTGCAACATATAAGAGCAATGGAGCCCCTGGCGAAGGTGGAGTTAATGTTGTTAAATCAATCAAATACTGCTTCAACTCTTCGAAGGCTTTTTGCTGAGTTAGGCTCCATTGAAAGACTTTGGCTGACTTCAGTATTTCAAAGAATGGGAGATTTCTTTCTCCTGATCTGGATATGAATCTGTTTAATGATGCTAGTCTACCTGCCAGCCGTTGAGCCCCTTTCTTTGTACTTGGCGGTTCCATCCGAAGGATAGCTTCAATCTTTCTTGGGTTAGCTTCAATTCCCTTCGTTGATACTAGACAGCCAATGAACTTGCCCTTCTTTACCCCAAAAACACATTTTTCTGGATTTAACTTCAAACCAGCTTGCCTGAAATTGGCAAATGTCTCTTGCAAATCAGCAATGTGATTTTCTTGCTTCGTGCTTTTAACTATAATATCATCAACATAGGTCAGCACATTCCTGCCTATTTGAGAATGAAGGACTCTGGTTGTCATTCTGCTGAAGCTTCCTCCAGCATTTTTAAGCCCCTCAAGCATCCGAAGATAGCAATATGTGCCACTGGGGGTTATAAAGCTAGTCTTTGGCTCATCTTCCTTCTTCATCCATATTTGGTGGTAGCCTGAGTAACAATCTAGTAGACTCATGAGCTCTGACGAAGCTGCTGCATCTACTAGAGAATCTATTCTTGGCAATGGAAACTCATCCTTTGGACAAGCCTTGTTAAGATCTGTAAAATCAATGTACATTCTCCATTTACCATTGGCCTTCTTCACCATAACAGTGTTGGCTAGCCACTCTAGGTATTTCACCTTTAGCTCTGATAACGCCAGCACTAAGAAGCCTCCTCACTTCGTTCCGAGCACCTTCAGCTTTGTCGTCAGACATTTTCCGAAGCCTTAGTTTTCTTGGCCGAAAAGATGGATCCACATTGAGTGAATGCTCATTGACATCTCTGTTGACACCGCAAAGATCATTGGCTGACCAAGCGAAAACATCTTTGTTGTTGAATAGAAATCTTAGCAAATTCTTTTCCTGCTCTTCAGATAACTGAGACCCCAGCAGTACCTTTTGTTCTGCTATATCATCACATAGAAGCATAGGCTTCGGCTGATCCGCTGAAGCAGCCTTCTCTCTTTTGTATCTATACTGCTCACAGGCTTCGGCTCCATCTATGTTATGGATTGCCTTTGAATCTGTCCTGTTTCCTTCGGCCTTCCTGGCAGCTTCTTGACTCCCATGAACAACAATGGGCCCTTGTTCCGAAGGTATCTTCATGCATAGATATGCTGGATGAAGTATTGCTTCGAAAGCATTAAGTGTCCCACGACCAATGATTGCATTATAGGGATACTCCATGTCAACAATGTCAAAGACAACCTGTCCAGTTCTTGTGTTATGAACAAAGCCGAAGGTCACTGGCATTGTGATTTTGCCGAGTGTTACAATCTGCCTTCCTCCGAAGCCACATAGAGGATGTGTAGCATCATGAATCTTATCCTCTTGTTCTTGCATCTGTCTGAAGGCCTTAGCAAATATGATATCCGCTGCACTGCCTGTATCAACCAGAACATTATGGACCAGAAATCCCTTAATGACACAAGATATGACCATAGCATCATTATGAGGGTAATCTTTGAGCTGAAGGTCCTCCTCGGAGAAGGTGATTGGGATGTGGGACCATTATGACTTGATGAAGGGTCCCTGCACCCCAACATGCTGCACCCTTCTCTATGCTTCCTTCTTCTGTTTCTTGTTAGCCGGCTCTGAACCTGAGCCGCCTGTTATCGGAAACACCAGCTTTGTAGCCGAAGATGCTTCAGCTTGGTTGCTGAACGAAGCCATCAGCTCAAAAGTGGAAGTGAGTTCACCGGAGGTGGGCGCCAATGTTGGAGACTTGTTCTCAAATGCTATGAATTAAGAACAAGACAACACAAAAGTAGGTTAATGGTTAATGTCCTTCGTCCTTCGAAGCATTATTTCCCTAAGGATATAACAATCTTCGGACGAAGGTTATGAAGGACGTACCTTCACCATCATAGCATATATCAATGAAAGATGAAGCATATGAAACATGAGAAATAACATGGATAATCATATGACATTATAATATATTTCTTATTATATAATCATGAACGAATAAGAATAACACAAGGTTGATTTGAGAAGAGAAAGCTCACTCGGTCCGAGGGACCGTTTGAGAGAGGGAAGGGGTTGAAAAAGACCCGGCCTTTGTGGCCTCCTCAACGGGGAGTAGGTTTGTGAGAACCGAACCTCGGTAAAACAAATCCGTGTGTCACACTCTTTATTCGCTTGCGATTTGTTTTGCACCCTCTCTCGCGGACTCGATTATATTTCTAAACGCTAACCCGGCTTGTAGTTGTGATTAACTTTGTAAATTTCAGTTTCGCCCTATTCACCCCCCCCCCTCTAGGCGACTTTCAATTGGTATCAAAGCCTGGTGCTTCATTAGAGCCTAACCGCTCGAAGTGATGTCGGGAGATCACGCCAAGAAGGAGATGGAGACCGGCGACAAGCCCGCTACAAGCCACGAGAAAGCTTCATCGGGAGAGTCCCGCAACAAAGGGAAGGGGAAGGAGAAGAAACCCTCTTCCCACAAGTCGCATCGGAGTGGGGACAAGAAAAAGAAGATGAGGAAGGTGGTCTACTATGAGACCGACACCTCATCGCCATCTACCTCCGGCTCCGACGCGCCCTCCGTAACTTCTAAGCGCCATGAGCGCAAGAAGTTTAGTAAGATCCCCTTACACTACCCTCGCACTTCTAGACATACTCCATTACTTTCTGTTCCATTAGGCAAACCGCCAACCTTTGACGGTGAAGATTATGCTAGGTGGAGTGATTTAATGAAATTTCATCTAACCTCACTCCACAAAAGTATATGGAATGTTGTTGAGTTTGGAGCACAGGTACCATCCGTAGGGGATGAGGATTATGATGAGGACGAAGTGGCCCAAATCAAGCACTTCAACTCCCAAGCCACAACCATACTCCTCGCCTCTCTAAGTAGGGAGGAGTACAACAAGGTGCAAGGATTAATGAGCGCCAAGGAAGTTTGTGACGTGCTCAAGACCGCGCACGAGGGTGATGAACTAACCAAGATCACCAAGCGGGAAACGATTGAGGGGGAGCTCGGTCGCTTCCGTCTTCGCCAAGGGGAGGAGCCACAAGACATGTACAACCGGCTCAAAACCTAGGTGAATCAAGTGCGCAACCTTGGAAGCAAGAAATGGGATGACCACGAGGTGGTTAAGGTTATTCTAAGATCTCTTATTTTCCTTAACCCTACTCAAGTACAATTAATTCGTGGCAATCCAAGATATACACTAATGACTCCCGAGGAAGTAATCGGGAATTTTGTGAGCTTTGAGTTTATGATCAAGGGCTCACGGAAGATCAACGAGCTTGACGGTCCCTCCACGTCCGAAGCTCAATCGGTCGCATTCAAAGCGACGGAGGAAAAGAAGGAGGAGTCTACACCGAGTAGAACACCCATCGACGCCTCCAAGCTCGACAACGAGGAAATGGCGCCTGTCATCAAAAGCTTCCGCAAAATCCTCAAGCAAAGGAGGGGGAAAGATTACAAGCCCCGCTCCAAGAAGGTTTGCTACAAGTGTGGTAAGCCCGGTCACTTTATAGCAAAATGTCCTATTTCTAGTGACAGTGATAGGGGCGACGACAAGAAGGGGAGAAGAAAGGAGAAGAAGAGGTACTACAAGAAGAAGGGCGGCGATGCCCATGTTTGTCGCGAGTGGGACTCCGACGAAAGCTCTAGCGACTCCTCCGACGACGAGGACGCCGCCAACATCGCCGTCACCAAGGGACTTCTCTTCCCCAACGTCGGCCACAAGTGCCTCATGGCAAAGGACGGCAAAAAGAAGAAGGTTAAATCTAAATCCTCCACTAGATATGAGTCCTCTAGTGATGATAATGCTAGTGATGAGGAAGATAATTTGCATACCCTTTTTGCCAACTTAAACATGCAACAAAAAGAGAAATTAAATGAATTAATTAGTGCCATCCATGAGAAGGATGACCTCTTGGACTCCCTAGAGGACTTCCTAATCAAGGAAAACAAAAAGCATGTTAAAGTTAAAAATGCTTATTCTCTAGAAGTTGAAAAATGTGAAAAATTATCTAGTGAACTAAGCACTTGCCATGAGACTATAGACAACCTTAGAAATGAGAATGCTAATTTGTTAGCTAAGGTTGATTTTATTGCTTGTAATGTTTCAATTCCCAATCTTAGAAATGATAATGATAATTTGCTTGCTAAGATTGAAGAACTGAACATTACTCTTGCTAGCCTTAGGAATGAAAATGAAAAAATTGCTTACTAAGGCTAAAGAACTAGATGTTTGCAATGTTACAATTTCCGATCTTAGAGATAAAAATGATATATTGCGTGCTAAGATTGTTGAACTTAATTCTTGCAAACCCTCTACTTCTACCACTGAGCATGTGACTATTTGCACTGGATGTAGAGATGTTGATATTAATGCTATTCATGATTTTAATTAAACAACAAAATGATCATATAGCTAAACTAGATGCTAAAATTGTCGAGCATGAACTTGAAAATGAAAATTTTAAATTTGCTCGTAGTATGCTTTACAGTGGGAGACGCCCTGGCATTAAGGATGGCATTGGCCTCCAAAAGGGGGACAATGTCAAACTTAATGCCCCTCCTAAGAAATTATCTAACTTTGTTAAGGGCAAGGCTCCCATGCCTCAAGATAACGAGGGTTACATTTTATACCCTGCCGGTTATCCCGAGAGCAAAATTAGGAAAATTCACTCTAGGAAGTCTCACTCTGGCCCTAACCATGCTTTTATGTATAAGGGTGAGACATCTGGTTCTAGGCAACCAACCCATACTAAGTTGCCTAAGAAGAAAACTCCTAGTGCATCAAATGATCATGACATCTCATTTAAAACTTTTGATGCATCATATGTTTTAACTAACGAATCCGGCAAGGTAGTTGCCAAGTATGTTGGGGGCAAGCACAAGGGGTCAAAGACTTGTGTTTGGGTACCCAAAGTTCTTGTATCTAATGCCAAAGGACCCAAAACCATTTGGGTAACTAAAGTGAAGAACTAAACTTGTTTTGTAGGTTTATGCATCCGGGGGCTCAAGTTGGATCATCGACAGCGGGTGCACAAACCACATGACAGGGGAGAAGAAAATGTTCTCCTCCTATGAGAAAAACCAAGATCCCCAACGAGCTATCACATTCGGGGATGGAAACCAAGGTTTGGTCAAAGGATTGGGTAAAATTGCTATATCACCTGACCATTCCATTTCCAATGTTTTTCTTGTAGATTCTTTAGATTACAATTTGCTTTTCGTTTCTCAATTATGTCAAATGGGCTACAACTGTCTATTTACTGATGTAGGTGTCACTGTCTTTAGAAGAAGTGATGATTCAGTAGCATTTAAGGGAGTGTTAGATGGTCAGCTATACTTGGTAGATTTTGATAGAGCTGAACTCGACACTTGTTTAATTGCTAAGACTAACATGGGTTGGCTCTGGCACCGTCGACTAGCCCATGTTGGGATGAAGAATCTTCATAAGCTTCTAAAGGGAGAGCACATTTTAGGATTAACAAATGTTCATTTTGAGAAAGACAGGATTTGTAGCGCATGCCAAGCAGGAAAGCAAGTTGGGACCCATCATCCACACAAGAACATCATGACAACCGACAGGCCACTGGAGCTCCTACACATGGATCTATTCGGCCCGACAGCTTACATAAGCATCGGCGGGAGTAAGTACCGTCTAGTTATTGTGGATGATTATTCTCGCTTCACTTGGGTATTCTTTTTGCAGGAAAAATCTCATACCCAAGAGACATTAAAAGGATTCTTGAGACGGGCTCAAAATGAGTTCGGCCTAAGGATCAAGAAGATTAGAAGCGACAACGGGACGGAGTTCAAGAACTCACAAATTGAAGGCTTCCTTGAGGAGGAGGGCATCAAGCATGAGTTCTCCTCTCCCTACACGCCACAACAAAATGGTGTTGTGGAAAGGAAGAATAGAACTCTATTAGACATGGCAAGAACCATGCTTGATGAGTACAAGACTTCGGATCGGTTTTGGGCCAAGGCAGTCAACACCGCCTGCTACGCCATCAACCGGTTGTATCTACACCGAATCCTCAAGAAGACATCATATGAACTCCTAACCGGTAAAAAGCCCAATATTTCATATTTTAGAGTCTTTGGTAGCAAATGCTTTATACTTGTTAAAAGAGGTAGAAAATCTAAATTTGCTCCTAAGACTATAGAAGGCTTTTTACTAGGATATGACTCAAATACAAGGGCATATAGAGTCTTTAACAAGTCCTCTGGACAAGTTGAAGTTTCTTGTGACGTTGTGTTTGATGAGACTAACGGCTCTCAAGTAGAGCAAGTTGATCTTGATGAGATAGGTGTTGAAGAGGCTCCATGCATCGCTCTAAGGAACATGTCCATTGGGGATGTGTGTCCTAAGGAATCCGAAGAGCCTCCAAATGCACAAGATCAACCATCCTCCTCCACGCAAGCATCTCCACCAACTCAAAATGAGGATGAGGCTCAAGTTGATGAAGGGCAAGATCAAGAAGATGAGCCACCTCAAGATGACGGCAATGATCAAGGGGGAGATGCGAATGATCAAGACAAGGCGGATGAAGAACAAAGGCCGCCACACCCAAGAGTCCACCAAGCAATCCAACGAGATCACCCCGTCGACACCATCCTCGGCGATATTCATAAAGGGGTAACTACTAGATCTCGTGTTGCACATTTTTGTGAGCATTACTCTTTTGTTTCCTCTATTGAGCCACACAGGGTAGAGGAAGCACTACAAGATTCAGATTGGGTGGTGGCGATGCAAGAGGAGCTCAACAACTTCACTAGGAATGAGGTATGGCATTTGGTTCCACGTCCTAATCAAAATGTTGTAGGAACCAAGTGGGTTTTCCGCAACAAGCAAGATGAGCATGGTGTGGTGACAAGGAACAAAGCTCGACTTGTGGCCAAAGGATACTCCCAAGTCGAAGGTTTGGATTTCGGTGAAACCTATGCACCGTAGCTAGGCTTGAGTCAATTCGTATATTATTGGCCTATGCTACTTACCATGGCTTCAAGCTTTATCAAATGGACGTGAAGAGTGCCTTCCTCAATGGACCAATCAAGGAAGAGGTCTATGTTGAGCAACCTCCCGGCTTTGAAGATAGTGAGTACCCTAACCATGTTTATAAACTCTCTAAGGCACTTTATGGGCTCAAGCAAGCCCCAAGAGCATGGTATGAATGCCTTAGAGATTTCCTTATCACTAATGGATTCAAAGTCGGAAAGGCCGATCCTACACTCTTCACTAAAACTCTTGAAAATGACTTGTTTATATGCCAAATTTATGTTGATGATACTATATTTGGGTCTACTAACGAGTCTACATGTGAAGAATTTAGTAGGATCATGACACATAAATTCGAGATGTCTATGATGGGGGAGTTGAAGTATTTCTTAGGATTTCAAGTGAAGCAACTCCAAGAGGGCACCTTCATTAGCCAAACGAAGTATACTCAAGACATTCTAAACAAGTTTGGGATGAAGGATGCCAAGCCCATCAAGACACCCATGGGAACCAATGGGCATCTCGACCTCGACACGGAAGGTAAGTCCGTGGATCAAAAGGTATACCGGTCGATGATAGGTTCTTTACTCTACTTATGTGCATCTCGACCGGATATTATACTTTCCGTATGCATGTGTGCAAGATTCCAAGCCGACCCTAAGGAAGCTCACCTTACGGCCGTAAAACGAACCTTGAGATATTTAGTTTATACTCCTAAGTTTGGGCTTTGGTATCCTAGGGGATCCACATTTGATTTAATTGGTTATTTCGATGCACATTGGGCGGGGTGTAAAATCAATAGAAAGAGCACATCGGGGACTTGCCAGTTCTTGGGAAGATCCTTGGTGTCTTGGGCTTCAAAGAAGCAAAATTTCGTAGCTCTTTCTACCGCCGAAGCCGCGTACATTGCCGCAGGATATTGTTGCGCAACTACTTTGGATGAGGCAAACCCTTAGGGACTATGGTTACAAGTTAACCAAAGTTCCTCTCCTATGTGATAATGAGAGTGCAATCCGCATGGCGGATAATCCCGTTGAGCACAGCCGCACTAAGCACATAGTCATTCGGTATCACTTTTTTAGGGATCACCAACAAAAGGGAGATATCAAGATTTCATATATTAACACTAAAGATCAATTAGCTGATATCTTTACCAAGCCTCTTGATGAACAAACCTTTAACAAACTTAGGCATGAGCTAAATATTCTTGATTCTAGGAACTTCTTTTGTTGATTTGCACACATAGCTCATTTATATACCTTTGATCATGTCTCTTTTCATATGCTATGACTAATGTATTTTCAAGTCTATTTCAAACCAAGTCATAGGTATATTGAAAGGAAATTGGAGTCTTCGGCGAAGACAAAGGCTTCCACTCCGTAACTCATCCTTCGTCGTCGCTCCGGGCAACTCTCCATCTTTGGGGGAGAGAGCGCCTAAGTCCAAAGCAAAGGGACTCCGTCTTTGGTATAATCTTCACTCATATTTTATTTGCCAAAGGGAAGAAAGTAAATCCAAGGGCTCTAATGATTCCGTTTTTGGCGATTTATGCCAAAGGGGGAGAGAGCATGAGCCCAAAGCAAAAGGACCGCACCACCACCTAATTTTAAAACTAAGGTTTTTCAATTGGAAAATTTCAAATTGATACCTCATTGTGTTCAAAAAGGGAAGTAGTAGTATTTTCAAAACTGATATCTTAAAACCCTCTTGAACACTAAGAGGAGGATTTCATTTAGGGGGAGTTTTGTTTAGCCAAAGGAAAAGAATTTGAAACAAGGGGAGAAAATTTCAAATCTTGAAAATGCTTCGCAAAATCTTATTCATCTACCTTTGACTATTTGCAAAAAGAACTTTAAAAAGGATTTACAAAAGAATTTGCAAAAACAAAACATGTGGTGCAAGCGTGGTCCAAAATGTCAAAAATTAAAGAAACAATCCATGCGTATCTTATAAGTATTTATATTGGCTCAAATCTAAGCAACCTTTGCACTTACATTATGCAAACTAGTTCAATTATGCACTTCCATATTTGCTTTGGTTTGTGTTGGCATCAATCACCAAAAAGGGGGAGATTGAAAGGGAATTAGGCTTACACCTATTTTCCTAATTAATTTTGGTGGTTGAATTGCCCAACACAAATAATTGGACTAACTAGTTTGCTCTAGTGTATAAGTTATACAGGTGCCAAAGGTTCAGACTTAGCCAATAAAAAGACCAAGAATTGGGTTCAACAAAGAAAGCAAGGGATAACCGAAGGCAACCCTGGTCTGGCGCACCGGACTGTCCGGTGCACCAAGGGACTTCACGCTGAACTCTTCACCTTCGGGAAAATCCAGAGGCGCTCCGCTATAATTCACCGGACTGTCCGGTGTACACCGGACAGTGTCCGGTGCCCCAGAGGAAAGCGACTCTGGAACTCACCAGCTTCGGGAATTCGCTCCGCTATAATTCATCGGACATGTCCGGTGTACACCGGACTGTCCGGTGTACACCGGACTGTCTGGTGAGCCAGCGGAGCAACGGCTACTTCACGCCAACGGTCACCTGCAGAAGCATTAAATGCGCGCCAGAGCGCGCAGAAGTCAGGCACGCGCGAAGTGGAGCACCGGACACTCTATAGTACATGTCCGGTGCGCCACCGGACATCCAGGCGGGCTCAGCAGTCAGAGCTCCAACGGTCGGAACCCAACGGCCTGGTGACGTGGCTGGCGCACCGGACACTGTCCGGTGTGCACCGGACTGTCCGGTGCACCATGCGACAGACAGCCTCCACCAAACGGCTAGTTTGGTGGTTGGGGTTATAAATACCCCCAACCACCCCACATTCAAGACATCCAAGTTTTCACACTTCCAACCACTTACAAGAGCTAGGCATTCAATACAAAGACACACCCAAGTGATCAAATCCTCTCCCAAATCCACAAAAGCTTTAGTGATAAGTGAGAGTGATTTGTTGTGTTTCTTTGAGCTCTTGCGCTTGGATTGCTTTCTTCCTTCTCATTCTTTCTTGTGATCAATACTCAATTGTAACCAAGGCAAGAGACACCAATTGTGTGGTGGTCCTTGCGGGGAAGTTTTGTTCCCGGTTGATTTGAGAAGAGAAAGCTCACTTGGTCCGAGGGACCGTTTGAGAGAGGGAAGGGGTTGAAAAAGACCCGGCCTTTGTGGCCTCCTCAACGGGGAGTAGGTTTGCGAGAACCGAACCTCGGTAAAACAAATCCGCGTGTCACACTCTTTATTCGCTTGCGATTTGTTTTGCACCCTCTCTCGCGGACTCGATTATATTTCTAAATGCTAACCCGGCTTGTAGTTGTGATTAACTTTGTAAATTTTAGTTTCGCCCTATTCACCCCCCTCTAGGCGACTTTCAGCTGCGGGCGGCGCCGCCCCTGCTCACGGCGGTGAGGTCGCCGGAGTTGGGGCGGGTGCAGGCTACAGCGGTTCCGGGGTCGCCGGGGCTGGCTAGAAATGAAGAGGAAGACTCGACGAACTCACTGGTGGAGCTTTGACCATGAGACTGGGGTCAGAGAGGGGAGAACGGCGGAGGAAAGGCTCTGGGTGGGTCAGGGCAACTCCGGCGAGGAATCGCGACCGAGGAGAGGGGGGGTCTGAGGCGTGCTAGGGCCTAGACTAACTTTAGCAGGGTGAGGGGAACATCAAGGACCGACGCAGGGGCACCGGACAAGGCTAATTCGGCTGGTCACCACGCGGGCGCGGTGGACCACCGCGGCCGAATTCCGATGAAGCCGAAATTGGCCGACGACAAAGCATAATTGGGGAAACCGAGCATGGGAACCGGTGTCTCACCTCGGGGCGAAGCTCGGGGTCGCTTGGCGCGGCTTCTGGCGGGCTAGGTGACCGGCAAGGCGGGCGTGGGTCTCCGACGAGGTCGAGCAGCGAGGGCAGAGCGCGAGAGAGAGCGGGCCTACGCGAAATGGGACAGGGAAGCGAGTGTGGGTGCAGGAGGTGCTCAAAAGGGAGCTGGGGTGCCTGGGCGGGCGATGTGCCGGGGATCTCGGCGTGCGTGCTGCTGGTCCATGGCGGGTCGCGGGGAATGCGGAGCTGACAAGGCGGTCCCACAGCACAGCGAGAGGGATCGGGCGCGCGGGGGAAACGGCTCGACGCGCTGACGAGGCGGGCCCGCGAGGCAGAGAGGGAAAGGGTCGTGCGGGCGAGGGCAACTGGTGCCGACAGAGCGCCCCACTGGCAGAGGGAGAGGGGGAGGGGGCGCGCGCTGAGGGAAACTGTCGTTGACATGTGGAGCTCACCTGTCAGGCGCGCGCGGTCCCACTGGACTGGACTGGACTGGTTTGGGCTGAATTGGTTTTCTCTTTTTCCAGGGAATTTCTAATTGCTTTTCTATTTTATTTTCTCTAGGGCTTTCAATTCAAATTCAAACCAAGTTTTAAATTCAAACTAATTCAAACATGTGCAACAATTCAAAGAATATTTAAGCTCAGCATGATGCAATATTTCGTGACTCATAATGTTTTAACCAAAATAAATAATTAATCCCTCCCTAATTAAGCTAAATCTACTCAAAAGGAAAAGAGAGAGAGAGAGAGGCCAGGGAGAGAGATACAAGGATAACACCTGAATTTGGTAGATACTTAGAAAGAAATTTTATACCCCCAAATTCAGGGTGTTACAATCTCCCGTATGAGGCACGAATGGGGGCTATGAAAGGACGTTGGTGCTATCCAATTGAGAGATGTCTAAAGTCTATCCGAAAGAAATGTAGAAATAAATACAAAATTGAGACTTCTATTGGAGAGGCATACATACTGGAGGAGGTGTCAAACTTCACAGCAACTTATTATGCTGACAAACTACCGAGCATGCATAATCCAATCCCTCGTTATGATGAAGGCGGCAATAAATCGAACCTCAACATTTATCGAGGGCTACTCGGAAGCACAAGTGGTTCAACCACCAAGACCTTGAGACACGAAGAGTGGCGTCGTATCATACTATATGTATTGATCAACTTTGAAGAAAAGTGACACCATACATGAAGCGATTTTTTGGTTAATGTAAGTTCGTTGAGACTTTTTTGCGTAAATTTATACTTGGCAAATATTTTGTCGAGTGTTTTTCTAGCACTTGGTAAAACAGCTATATGCGGTAATAATATGTCAATTGTAACCTGCAACTCGCTGACGACCGCCAGATTGCCAATCACCCTGCTAACGTGCTGTAGAGATCTGCCGCCCGACCAACGAGCGACAGTTCCCTGGCGCCCTCAAGACGAACAGCAGATACTGATTTGTAAAAAAATAGAAGAATTATGTAAAGGTCCTTACCGCTCTACCCATAACTACAAATCAGTTATTTTTCAATAAAAAAGGAAAATGTTACCTTTAATTTGGTGGGTGGCAGAAAACTGGACTCGCCAAACCGTGGGCCACCGTCCACTCTGTGTGTCCAAAGGCTCAACGGTGCGTGGCCCAATTCATCCCGTTTCGACGCCCAATAGGCAGCAGCCAGCAGCGATTGCGACGAAGTGAACGAGGCCTTGCGTCGAGCTCCATAAATTCGATGACCAAACGCGGCGCGACCCGCTGCTTTCGTCCCGTCCTTCTCCAGTCCAGCGCGCTGCGCGCGTCTCAAACACAAGCAGTGAGCTGCAAATCAACTCGCCCGTCCCATTGTCCAGCTAGCCTAGCTCGTCGCCAGCCATACGTCGTCGATGGGGAAGAGGAAGTCGAGGAGCTCCAAGCTGGCGGCGCAGCCAAAAAAGGCGCCGAAACTGGAGAAGGTCTTCACGTGCCCGTTCTGCAATCACCCGGAGAGCGTCAAGTGCCTCATCGACCTCAAGCTGGGTTACGCGGAGGCGTCGTGCCTCATCTGCGAGGAGAGTTACTGCACCGTCCCCCACAACCTGACCGCGCCCACTGACATCTACCACGAGTGGATCGACGAGTGCGAGCGCGCCAACGACGACGCCCGCCGCTCCCGCCGGTGATGGATTCCGGCAAACGGTGACGTATGCATAGATTGCTTGACTCATCATCATGGTTCCGCTAACGACGGTGAAAGCGATGAGCACAGCTTGGTGTGTTCTGTGTAATTGTGTTGCAGTCATCACTTTCTGGTGGTTTCACTTTCGGGCATAGGTGCATCCGACGCCCGAGGTACGTAGTTACCGGGTTCATTCACGCGCGCTTCGTGTTGCAGAAAGAATGCACACTTGTGCAGTTTGCGTCACCGTGCCCCTTTGTCGTGTCGCTAGCTGCAGCGCGTGCGAAGTTCTGTTGAGCAGGTCGCAACGAGAGATTTCAGAATAATTAAACATATTTGCATGTTCCACTGAATATGACATCAATTCACATTATTATTTTTCAATTGTTAGAGTCATAGTTTGGTGGGGAAAAGTGGAAAAAACTCTCGTAATGTGGAGAAGCAAAAAAACAACGGGAAAACAGACCTATTATGTGGTGTGTTGTTCATGATACAAGAGAGACTATTTATATAGGCAAAGCAGATAGATATAGGGTCATATCCTCTTATCCAACAAATATCTCCTTGACGCTAAATCTATAAAACTATTTCTCCAAACACCACTAGGGTGCTAAGCTCCACGAACACCTACCAAGTCAAGATAATACTTGAAGTTGTTATTATATAATGGCTTTGTAAGCATGTATGCAGGATTTTCATCTATATGTATGTTGTCCACTGTTGGGACTTATTCTCAAATGCTATGAATTAAGAACAAGGCAACACAAAATGTTAAATGTTAATGTTATTCGTCCTTCGAAGCATTATTTTCCTTAGAATATAATGATCTTCAGACGAAGGTTATGAAGGACATACCTTCATCAACGCGATATATGCTAAAAAGAAGAAGCATATGAAATATAAGAGGCAAGATAAGCAATCACATAACATTATTAATTCATTATCATTATATTATTCTAAAAAAACAGATACAATATTGAATTACACATGTACCTTTGACTTGATAGAAGGCAAAAAGTACAAGCGTGACGCAAAAGCAAGTACAAGTCAGCGTGAACAGTACGGGGTACTGTTCATCTATTTATAGGCACATGACGCAGCCTGTGAGAAATTACAGTCATGCCCTTTACATTTACTATTGACTTATAGACAAATCTATGAGGACTAGATAGTCTTTTCCCCTTTAAGTCGGTTCCTTTTTCCAGGATTGAGCCGAAGCTCCCTTGCGCGTAGCTTCGGAGCAACGACAACCTTCGTCACGATCATGCTCTTCTCGTCGTGTATGCTTTTAACCTGTTTCCGAAGGTACCTGTCCATAAGCCATGCTTGGAAGACATTGTTAAATTACGTTTTTGAGGACTTTCGAAGGACGAAGGCCCCCAACAGTAGCCCCTCGCAGTATTAATTTGTTTAGGATAACGAATTCAGACTACGACATGGACGAAGGCCTTAAGCCGAAGGTCCGAAAAAACACCTTCCCTTTGCTAGAATAGCAACAGTCAATGACGGACGGGGCCCCCCATTTTGGAGCGTGCCGAGCGTATAAATAAGAACTCGCACCAACCATATTTGGTACGCTTCTTGTGCCATTTGCTTTATTTTCTTAATTTTATAGCTCTTGCTCACTAACGCTTGCTAGTTTCTCAAGCTTTCTGAGCTTCGGTTTAAAAGGCACATTTTCGTCATTTCCAAAAGAAAAAATGTCTCAAGATAAGAAGGTTGCTACTGAGACGAAGCTGACTGAAGATGAGAAGCTCTTTGTAGAGAAGAAGGCTGCAAATCCTTACATAGCTGGGTTTATTGAATCAATGGCAAAATCAAATACAGAGATGATTACTAAGGAAATACTGGAAGGCCTGTCTGAAGATACCGATGACAGTGATGATTATGATGCTGAAAGCGGGGGAGAAGATTCTGAGAACCGGCCGTGGAAGCCGAGTCATACAATTTTTGGGAAATCAACGATTAAACAGAGTCATCTTGATAATATGAGAGGAAGGTACTTTCGGGATATGTCTATTGTTAGAGCTGGTGGAGACAACAACGTCCCTGCCCCCGAGGAAGACGAAGTTGTGATTTACCGAAGTTTCTTCAAAGCTGGGCTTCGGTTTCCATTGAGCAGGTTTGTAGTTGAAGTGCTGAAAATTTATCAGATTTACCTTCATCAGATAACCCCCAAAGCTATTATTAGAATGGGGATTTTTGTTTGGGCTGTGAGAAGCCAGGGACTGGAGCCAAGCGCAAAATACTTTTGCAGTATGCACGAGCTTGTATACGAGACGAAGGCCATGGGCAAAGAACAATATCATAACAATTTTGGCTGTTATGGATTTATCGCCCGCCCCAACGCAAGCTACCCGGTGCCAACATTCCGGAAAAGCTGGCCCGGGGCCTGGATGGAGGAATGGTTTTACGTGAAAAATGACTTGAAGGCAAGAGAAGATATTAAGGAAGTTATTATGCGCCCCATTTGGTCCCGCTTCGGCCTCCGAAGGCCGAAGGTTGAAATTGACGAAGCCGTCGAAGCATGTCAGAAGGCATTTGGTACTGTCTGCTTCTTTATTGGTACGAGAGATTTAATTCAAGAACACATAGCATTCAGAGTATGGCCGCTTGTAGAGAGCTGGGAAATGCCGAAGGAGACCATCACTGAATCTAGTGAAGGTGAACTGGTCCGGCTAAAATACACATTCAGATATGGGGATAAATTCGATGAACCAAACGATGACTGGCTAAAATGCATCGAAGTTACAAGTGATGAATTGCTTGGATCATATTCCAAGGCAGAAGACAATGCATTATCCACAGCCTTCGGAGACTGAGGAAAAAAAAGAGATTGAACAAAGTTTTTGATGCCATTGGCTTTGTTTACCCCGATTACCGCTATCCACTGAGAGGTCAGGGAAAGAAGAGGAAAACTGCTACTTCGGTCACTACAGACGAGCCTATGCCAAAAGGCAAAAAGTTAAAGGTTCTTACCCACCGGCCGCGCTATATTGAACCGGCAGTGGTGCCTGAGTTTGGCGGGGAGGTCTCTTTAGCTGCTGAATCAAGAGAAACTGCTCCTCCTGCGCAAAGGACTGAGGAGCCAACTACAATGCCGAAGCTACCCTTAGCTGAGCTAGCTGGGACGAAGACTGACAAGGATAAGGTTGAAGAGTCAAATATTGAAGAAACAAAAGTGCTAAAAATTTTAAGCCCTTCATCAGAAGTAACAGTACCGAAGGCACAAAAAAGTTCTGCCGCAACTCCCAAGAGGAGAAGGATGGCAAATGTTCTAGATGTGTTAGAAACAGTAAAGACTTTGACCTCTACTCCTTCAAGGAAAATTGCCGAGGCTTCGAAAACGCAAACCGAAGCTGAAACAAAGCCAGCCGAAATTGAAGCTGTCGTAATTCAAGCTGATACCGAAGTTGGGCCTTTAGAGTGGTCTGAGACAGAGCCTGTCGTAATTGAAGAAAAGGCGAGAGAACAAGTTGTGTCTGAAAGGGCTGAAGCTCCTGCCTCCGAAGCTTCAAAAGAAAGCACTGATTACATCACTCGCCATGCTTCGGGGAAGAGACTTTCTCAAGCAGAAAAACTGGAAGCATTACACTATGCCCAAAAATTAAAATACCCGAAGGGGGCATTAGTGTTTAATGGCAGTGGGGAGGAAGATTTTTTGTACTGTCTCCCAGATAATAAAGAGATATCCGTTTGCCGGGAGATGGGTAGAAGCTTCGGATTTCCGAAGCTCGAAGATGACATTTCAATACTATCAAAGGATGAACTGGCTGACAGCTTGGCATATAATAGGATAAAGGTATAAAAGTCAATTTTGTATTTTAAAACGAATTACTTCATTTGTTTATACTTAATCTTGTCCTCCTCTTGTAGGGCTTAATCCTTAGCAATGCCCTTAGAACACAGAAAAACATTGAAGATGAAGGGTATACAATGGCTCTGAACAACCTTCGTTCAGAGGTGATTGAACTAAGGAACGAAGGCCTTGAAAAAGACAAGATATTAATTTCATTGGTAAACAAAGTAAAAGAAAACGAAGCTAATTCCAAGGCTCAAGCTGAGGTCCAAAAGAATGCGCTGTCGCAGAAGCTAACCGAGAGGCCAGTGAATATTGGACAAACTATTTCGAGAAAACAGTTGAAAAACTTCGTGCATCCAAGGAAAGATGTTTTGAAAAATCTTTGGGCTGCGTGGAAAGATAAAGGCTAGCTTCGCCAACGTGGGCGCCTATTCAAACGAAGATAACTTCATACGAGGCGACCCTGAGGGTGTTATCGAGTGGATCAGCGGAGAAGCCGAAGCTTTTAAGGAAAATTTAAGTGATCGTGGGGATGTCTGTGCGTTCTCTGGTGCGAGAGGAGTTTCAGCCATCTTGGAGAAGGCGGAGTGCAATCATGTTAAAACCTTGGCCCAGGCCGAAGTTGCCCTCTCCGTGGATGACACAAAGGATCCCTAGGCCGAAGCAAGTTTAATGGGCGGCAAATTTTTCACTGACATCTGGGAAAATGGCGGCCGAGAAATGGCTCACGAAATAATGAAGAAAAGCGAAAAAGATATTCATGACGCTCGAGAAGCAGCGAAAAAAGCTGAGGAAGCTGTAGAACGCGAGAGACGGATAGGTATCGTTTAATGGCTTTTAGCTTCATCGTTTGTTTTCGTGGCTTCGAACTGATTGATTTTTTCTATCGTAGCTGAATTACCTCCTCCACCGGAGCCGTTCGACCCCCTAGCCGACCAGAAAAGAAGAAAGCAATAGAAATTATCAACATAGCCGAATCTATTGTTGACGAAGTCATTAACAAATTGCTTAACGAAGTTGCGGAGAAGGTTCTGAAGGAAGAATAGTAGTTATTGTAAAAACGTTCTTTAGGAGATTAATGTAACATTTGTTGAATGAAGTATGTAATATTTGATGTGTATAGTTTTGAATCTAATATGTAAACTATTTTGCAATTTAATTCTTTGTGATGCATGAAACTTTTATATACATACCGTTTTTGAGCCTTCGGCAAAAAAACACCTTCCCTTCTTTTCATGCTTCGTAAAGAAGAATATTTACGCTTCGTGAGAATATCCACACTTTGTAAAGAACATCCAAGCTCCGTAAAAACATCAATGCTTCGTAAACAATAGATCTCTTCTTCCACATCAGAGCTGATGAAGCTGTAATTCTCAGCTTACTTTGTGCCTTAGCACCTTTTCATTTTTGTAAAGCATTCTCCGAAGATCGACTTCGTTTCCAATTCGTGTCATTGGTGTGATATGATGTATGATGTGATGCTATGTGATATGATGCGATGATATGATGCAAAGAATGATGCTAATGCCGAAGACACACACCCACGCTGAAACACATAATCTCTGCGTCCCCTTAGGAACGATCAAAATCTCTTTGCCGCTTATTTTTCGGCTTCACCACTTATTTTTCGGTGTAAGTTCTGCATCCCCTTAGGAACGTATTTTGAACTTCTTCGCCTTTTATTTCGGCGGTATTTTTCGTGTTGACTTTTCGCGCTTTGCCTTATATTTTGGCGGTATTTGGCTCTTCATTCCCTTTGGAACGACTTTTGAGCAGAAAACTTACACTGCGCTCCCTTAGGAACGACTTTTTGTAGCTTCGGCAAACTTACGTTGTGCTCCTTAGGAATGACTTTTTGTAGCTTCGGTGAAACTTGCACTACGATTTTTAGCTCTGCATTCCCTTAGGAACGTCTTTTGAGCTTCAGCATTTTTTGAGCTTCGTAAGTCTGTGAAGAAGATATATTTCATTCTGATAAAAGTAAAACTATTACAAGAAATTGAAACTAGTCCTGCATTGTTTGTTCCTTATTGAAAAACAAAAAATACATAGAACACAAAAGTACTTCAGGGGTAGAATATCGCTCAATAAATGTGCTTTGATTCTGGCACAGTACTATTGACTGTGCGAGCTTCGGATTCCTACCTGACTTCACATTGCTGCTGAGGGTACTGTCACCCTTCTGGCTGACCTCGAGAATAGGTTGGCTGTAGTGGTGGCGGGGGTGGGAGTTGTGGCCAGGAAGCCTGTGAATGGCTAGCCGAAGCGACAGAAGCTGCAGGATGATTGTTCACATACTCTGGTATGTAAGGAGAGTGACACGAAGTAGTGTGCAAAACCTGCTTCGGCTGGTTCTGCCGAGCTTCGGCTTCTGCTATCTCCTTTTGCTTCTGAATGGTGACGTGACACATTCTTGTAGTATGGCCCTTGTCCTCACCACAGAATAAGCAGTAGATCATTCTAGGCTGATCCCCAAATCTTCCTCCGAAGCCCCAGGCGCCCCTGCCCCTTGGAGCTGGTGGCCTAAAAGAGCTTTGCCGTTGCCCCGAAGGTTGTGAGGTATATTGTGACCTCTAAGACTGACTTCCTTTGTCATCACTCTGAGTGGAGTTATGGATTGACCTGACGTGCCTCAGATGAATTCTTCCTCTGAAGCCCCTAGTCATTTCGGAGAATCTGTAAGCTTCCTCCCTTCTTTGGCGAAAATCATTGTCAGCTCGGATGTACTCATCCATCTTCTGAAGCAACTTCTCCAGAGTTTGTGGGGGCTTCCTGGCGAAATATTGAGCAGTAGGTCCTGGCTGAAGACCCTTGATCATGGCCTCAATGACAATATCATTGGGCAATGTAGGCACTTGTGCCCTCAGTCGCAAGAACCTTCGTACATATGCCTGAAGGTATTCTTCGTGGTCTTGCGTGCATTGGAACAGAGCCTAAGCTGTGACCGGCTTTGTTTGAAAGCCTTGGAAGCTGGTAACCAACATGTCCTTAAGCTTCTGCCATGACATGATAGTCCCTGGTCGAAGAGAAGAATACCATGTTTGGGCTACATTTCGGACTGCCATGATAAAGGACTTCGCCATGACTGCAGTATTGCCCCCATACGAAGATATAGTTGCTTTGTAGCTCATCAGAAACTACTTTGGATCTGAGTGCCCATCATACATGGGGAGCTGAGGTGGCTTGTATGATGGGGGTCATGGGGTAGCCTGCAGTTCTGCTGCCAAGGGAGAAGCATCATCAAAAGTAAAGGCATCGTGATTAAAATCATCATACCATCCATCCTCATTGAATAAGACTTCTTGACGAAGCTCCCTGTGTTGGGGCCTTCGATCTTGTTCATCTTGAACAAGATGACGCACTTCTTCAGTGGCTTCGTCGATCTTTCTTTGGAGATCAGCCAGTCGCGCCATCTTCTCCTTCTTTCTTTGTACTTGCTGATGGATGATCTCCATGTCCCTGATCTCTTGGTCCAACTCCTCCTCCTGGAGTGTTGGACTGGTGGCTTTCCTCTTCTGGCTTCGAGCCTATCGAAGAGAAAGAGTTTCTTGGTTTGGTTCCAGCGGCTGCAGTGCAGCGGTCCCTGGTGCTAAAGCTTTCTTCGGCGGCATGACGAAGGTCAGTGCTTGCCGAACGTGGTCGAAAAGGGTTCACCGGAGGTGGGCGCCAATGTTGGGGACTTGTTCTCAAATGTTATGAATTAATAACAAGGCAACACAAAATGTTAAATGTTAATGTCCTTCGTCCTTCGAAGCATTATTTCACTTAGGATATAATGATCTTCAGACGAAGATTATGAAGGACATACCTTCATCAACGCGATATATGCTAAAAAGAAGAAGCATATGATATATAAGAGGTGTTGGGGACTTGTTCTCAAATGCTATGAATTAAGGACGAAGGACACTAACATTTAACATTTTGTGTTGCCTTGTTCTTAATTCATAGCATTTGAGAACAAGTCCCCAACACCTCTTATATTTCGTATGCTTCTTCTTTTTAGCATATATCACATTGATGAAGGTATGTCCTTCATAACCTTCGTCTGAAGATCATTATATCCAAAGGGAAATAATGCTTCGAAGGACGAAGGACATTAACATTTAACATTTTGTGTTGCCTTGTTCTTAATTCATAGCATTTTAGAACAAGTCCCCAACATCCACTTTAATCTTGCCTTCAGCAAAAATATCACGAATGAAGTTGTACTTGATATCAATATGCTTGGTCTTGAATTGATAAATGTCATTTGTGGTCAGACAAATAACACTATGACTATCACAATAAACCTTAATGACATTATGAGGAACACCAAGTTCAGAAATAAGACCTTGCATCCAAATAGCTTCTTTAACCCCTTCAATAGTTGAGACATATTCTACTAGTAGTGGAAAGAGCAGTAACAGACTGAAGTGAAACCCTCCAACTCACTGCAGAACCATGTGAATCATTTAGGCCCCTTAGTGGTGTTTTGGTAATTAATGACAACTACTTGTGGACTAACAATTCTTAGAGAAATAAGAATGCAGGATTGGACCACAGGGAACAGGAAAGTCTTGGAGACTTATAACCATTGGTTGTGGATCAAGTGAAGGCAAATGTATAACATAGGTTTTGTTTTTGCCGGTCATAAGGAGTTTAGATAAAAATTAACTGGATTAGTAGGCTAGATAGTCGTACTATTAAGAGAGGTCAATGACTTTGATCGGTGTAAAACTTAGTGCCTCATAAGATCATATAGAGTTGCATTTGCATGAGGACTAACAACGCTTCGTTTTTCGAGAGTTAAAAACTTTTGTAAAGCACATTTAAAAATGACTGAGTTCTGGGGTCGGTGGACCGTTCGGGCCAGGAGGCCGGACCGTCCGCGACCTTACTAGAGGGGTCTGCAGCCGCACATGTCTCTGTGCTCTTGTGTGGACCGTCCGGCCAGGGTTGGCGGACCGTCTGCAAGTGCCAAAATGGATTTGGGCAGAGACTGTGTTTTTGGGCTCTTGTACTACGGACCATCCGGGGCTTTAGCCCGGACAATACTTACTCCCTGGGGCGAACTGTCCGGTCATGTTGGGCAGATAGTCCGCCCATGTTTTTCAATGAGGTCAGTGCTCTAGCGTTTCAAGTTGACTGGTCCCGGACCGTCCGGCCTGGGAGGCAGACCGGTCGGGCTTGTCTTTTTCTAACAACTTTGACATGTTTCAAACGGGAATTATAGACATTACTTGTACGGCGAACCGTCCGGCCAGGGTTGGTGGACCATCTGCAAGTGCCAAAATGGATTTGGGCAGAGACTGTGTTTTTGGGCTCTTGTACTACGGACCATCCGAGGCTTTAGCCTGGACAATACTTACTCCCTAGGGCGAATCGTCCAGTCATGTTGGGCAGACAGTCCGCCCATGTTTTTCAATGAGGTCAGTGCTCTAGCATTTCAAGTTGACTGGTCCCGGACCGTCCGGCTTGGGAGGCAGACCGGTCGGGCTTGTCTTTTTCTAACAACTTTGACATGTTTCAAACGGGAATTATAGACATTACTTGTACGGCGAATCGTCCGGCCGTAGGGCACGGACCGTCCACGTGTGCTCAGAAGTTGTGCTAGTTGCACATAATGACTATTATTGATATGGAGGCTATAAATAGAAGTGGAGCTCGTGTGTGAGGGCTCTCTTGGCCATTCCTAGCATACATTGAGCTCATTTGTGATCCTCTAACTCAAACTCTCACACTCCTTGCTTGAGATTGCATTCTAGTGAGTGATTGAGAGCTTCTAGTACATTTGCATCCATTGGTGATCTTTGAGGCATTAGGTGGTACACCGGGCAAGCTTCATTGTCTTGTTACCCTTGGAGGTTGCCGCCTCCAAGATGGTTCGGGTGTTATCTTTGTCGATCTCTCCGTGAAGATTGTGGAGGAGCCGCGGTGTTGTTTGTGAGGAGTTCGTGCCCACCTCGCCGGAGCGGCAAAGGCGACACTAGTGTAATCGTGGTATTGCGTGATTTCTTGTCCACTTGGCTCAAAGATCAAGCCACGTCTTGATAGAGGAGCAAGTGAGAGCTTGAATTCCACCTCAACGTGGATTAGGGGTGATCGGCAAATCACCGATACAACGGGATAAATCTCGATGTCATTCTCTTCACTCTTTACTTATTACTTTGCAAGTAGTTAGTAATTTGTGTATTGTCTATCATTTGTAGTATTGCCATAATTTTTCGTCATAGTTTGCTTGCCTATCATAGCTAGAAAATTTATATCTCTTGTTGTATTGATTAAATTTCTCTAGTGTCTTTGATTTTAGTTAAAACATCTATTCACCCCCCTCTAGCCGATGTCCTAGATCCTACAAACCACATAATGAAAAAATATAGCCAGATATGGAGCGTCTCTTATCAAGATCACCAACAAAGTCAGAATAAACAGATCCCTCAACAAATCCCATAACATCAATTTCCTTCACTGAATTGTTGTCAAACATTAATCCAAAATGAGAAGTACCTTTCAAGTAGCGAAGAATCCACTTTACTGCATTCCAATGTTCTCTACTAGGATAGTGCATAAATCTGCTAACCACACTAACAACATGAGCCAAATCGGGTCTTGTACAGATCTTAGCATACATAAGATTCCCAACAACATTAGAATACAGTATGTGAAACAAGTATTCTTTCTCAGCTTCAGTAACAGGACATTGCCTCAATGATAATTTAAAATGTGAAGCAAATGGTGTAGCAACAGATTTACAATTACTGAGATTATACTTTTCAAGAACGTTCTCAATATAACTTTTATGAAATAGAAAAAGGGTACCACCACGATGATCACGTTGAATTTTCATACCAAGAATCTTTTTTGTTGGTCCAAGATCTTTCATATCAAATTAATGACTAAGTTGAGCCTTCAATTCATCAATCAATGACTTGTCATGAGAAGCAATCAACATATCATTAACATAAAGCAGTAAATACATAAAAGATCCAATAGGGAACTGCTTCAAATAAATACAATAATCATAATTGCTTCAAGAATAACCATGTGCAAGCATGAATGAGTCAAACCTCTTATACCACTGCCTATGAGCTTGTTTCAAACCATAAAAATATTTTTGTAAATGACAAACTAAATGCTCTTGACCAGGAACATAGAAACCCTGAGGTAGTGTCATATAAATCTCCTCATCTAAATCTCCATGAAGAAATGGAGTTTTAACATCAAGTTGCTCTAACTCCAAATCAAATAAAACAACAATCGCAAGCATAACTCGAATAGAAGTGTAACGAACAACAGGAGAGAACACCTCATTGAAATCAATACCTTCCCTTTATCCAAAACCTTTCACAACTAAATAAGCTTTAAATCTTGCAGGTTCAACTCCAGATATACATTCCTTCTTCTTATAAATCCACTTGCACTTTTAAGGATTTTTACCTGCAGGAAGCTCAACCATGTATAATTCTTCCGAAGACTTTGAAATTCATCATTCATAGCAACTAACCACTTGGATGAATTATCACATGAGATAGCTTCCGAATAAGAAGGTTCAAATGCATCATTAGTTTCTTGAGCAACAATGAGAGCATAATGGGCCATACTATCAGTGTCACGATATCGATGTGGCAAAACAATATTCCTTCTAGGTCTATATTGAGCAATAGAGTGATTGTTGCTAATAGGAGGTACAAAAACTGAAACTGACTATGTAATAGGAGTAACATAATCAACATTAATAGGTACGTCTACCTCAAGATTCTTATCAGTAGTTTCGGGCATAGATGTGGATGAGGAACCACTATCAGAAACACCTACAGAGGAAGAAAATGTACTTTCATAAAAAGTAACCTCACGACTGACAATCACCTTCTTAGAATCAACACTTAATAAATGATATCCTTTGACACAAGATCCATAGCCAATAAAAGTGCATGATTAAGCTCTAGGCACTAGCTTCCCATTGTTAACATGAGCATAAGCAGGACAACCAAAGATTCTAAGATTAGAATAATCAATTGGTTTACCTATCCATACCTCTTCTGGAATCACATCACCCACGTTATTTTTTTCTGCTCGTGAGTGTTGGATCGATCACATCTAGCTCGGTCAGGAGACGAGTTGATGAACACTAGTGCTCGTGTCTTGATCAGAGATATAACAACTTTTTTATGATCTTACTTCACAACACATAAATAAATGGACAAAGGGCTAATAACACACGAACCAATGTTCATCGTACCCCTCACCACACACACCAAGATCCAATCTAATCTTTATGTGCTAGTGAAGAAAAGATCATTGTCGTCATCCTCATCGACCCTGATCATTGCTACCCTTATGGAATCTAACACCAATTTCGAAGACAAAATCCTTTTCTATAGTTTCTAGTAGCTAGGGTTACAAGCTATGGTCCAAACAAACTAAGGGTGGTACTAGAGCCATGGTTTTGGACTTGGACCCTAACCCTAAATTCTAGAATCCGAGCAAATCCCCCTCATAAATCATGAATTCAGGTTGCTACTCAGTTAGAACAACAAGTAGAAGAATGGAAGAAAGCAAACCTAACTTAGTATCCTCAAATCCTAACCTAAGCTCTAAGCATATCTTCCATAATCTATTTTGTTCTCTCCATTTGGTCATCTGTTTGCGCAGAACTGATGTTAAGCTTGGTATCCATTGATTCATGTGACTTTTGCCAAAATCGTGTGGTAAGTGAGTTTCTCGATTTGATACAAACTTCCTATTAATACCATGTAAATACACATCCTTGCCATATATAGTTTAGCCAACTTGGCTCCAGAATAAGTGGCCTTCACTGATATAAGCAACTTTACTTAACATATCCACAATAACACATATGGAATCATAGTCATCACGGGTATGTTGTAATCCAACTATGAAATCCAGTCCGATTTCTTGCCATTTCCATTCAGGCACTTTTAAGGGTTGTAGCAAACCTGCTGGCCTCTGATGTTCTGCCTTCACTCTTTGATATACATCACATGACACCATGTTAGTGGCAACATCTGTTTTAATCAATACCATCATTATTTCTTTTTTAAGTCCAAATTAATTGAAAGGGAAATGGGCTTAAAACAATACCTATAATCGATTTTGGTGTTTGACGTCCATCACAAACCATGTGGACTAACTAGTTTGTCGAGTTGTCAATTATCTCAGGTGCATAAAGTTCAACATAAACCAACAAAGAAAATAAGTTGAGGATCTCTACAAAGTTTGGAGCAAAGACAAGCATTGGTGCTGCCAGTGGCGCACCAGACATTTTCCGGTGTGCACCGGACACTGTCCGATGCCCAGGTCGAGCACCTCGCGAACTGGCCGCTCACGGGTTTTTCTGGGAGTCGCTCCGCTATAATTCACTGGACTGTCCGGTGTGCACCAGACATGTCCAGTGAGCTAACGGAGCAATGGTCAACTGCGCCCAACGGTCGACTGCAGTGAACAGTGAAAAGTGGAAAGCGCAGAAGTCAGAAGTCAGAGAAGCGAAATCAGAATACACCAGACTG
Organism: Zea mays; assembly: GCF_902167145.1. Classification (NCBI taxonomy): domain Eukaryota; kingdom Viridiplantae; phylum Streptophyta; class Magnoliopsida; order Poales; family Poaceae; genus Zea; species Zea mays. Next base: position 87,536,486 of record NC_050101.1, read on the forward strand.
TCTGGTGTGGCATCGGTCTGTCCGGTGCCGCAAGAGGACAAAGGACTTCAAGGGCCAACCGCTCCAAACCCAACAGTCTGCTGACGTGGCACACATCGGACAATGAACACTGTCATGTCCGGTGCACCACCGGACTGTCCGATGTGCCCATCGACACCAACGGCTGGAATAGTGGTTGGGGCTATAAATACCCCCAACCATCACCATTCAAGCCATCCAAGCCTCCTACACTTCTCATTCAATACAAGAGCAAAGGCAAACACTTCAAAAGACACAATCAAAGCATTCAATCCCCTCCAAGCTCCAAAATCAACTCAGTTGCTTAGAGTCTTGAGAGAGGATCATTTGTGTTTCTTTTGTTCCTCTTGTTGCTTGGATTGCTCTCTTCTTCTCACTCTAAACTTCTAAGTGTTTTGTAAAGCTAGCAAGAGACACCTAAGTGTGTGGTGATCCTTGTAGGGTCTTAGTGACCCAAGTGATTAAGGAGAAAGCACTTGATCGATCTGTGTGACCGATTGAGAGCGGGAAGGGGTTGGAATAGACCCGGCCTTTGTGGCCTCCTCAACGGGGACTAGATTCTCTGAAACCGAACCTCGGTAAACAAATCGCCGTGTTCATTTGTGTTGATCTCCACTTGATTTGTTTCCCTTTCTTTCCTCTCTCTCTTAAAGTTCCCTTGCTCATATTAATTTGAGTTGGCTCCCAAAGTTATCTGCATTGATTGAGCAACTCTTCGCAAGGAGAACAATCTTACGCACTCCAAATTATTTCTAACACTAACCCCGAGTATATGCGTGTTTAAAGTCTATAATTTTTAGGTTTCGTTTATTCACCCCCCCCTCTAGGCGACTTTCAATTGGTATCAGAGCCCGGTACTTCATTAGAGTCTAACAACTCAAAATGATTTTGGGAGAACACGCCAAGAGGGAGATGGTCACTGGTGAAAAGCCCGAAGGCTCGGGAAGGAAGAACGATGAACGGTGTTGGGGGCCTTCGTCCTCCGAAGGTCCTCAAAAACGTAATTTAACAATGTATTCCAAGTATGGCTTATGGACAGGTACCTTCGGACTCAGGATAAAAGCATACACGATGAGAAGAGCATGATCGTGACGAAGGTTGCCGTTGCTCCGAAGCTGCGCGCAAGGGAGCTTCGGCTCATTCGCGGGAAAAGGAACCGACTTAAAGGAGAAAAGGCTATTTAGTCCTCATAGATTTGTATATAAGTCAATAATAAGTGTAAAGGGCATGAATGTAATTTCTCATAGGCTACGTCCTGTGCCTATAAATAGATGAACAGTACCCCCGTACTATTCACGTTGACTTGTATTTGCTCGTGCGTCACGCTTGTACTTTTACCTTCTGTCAAGCCGAAGGTACATTTGTAATTCAATATTATTTCTATTTTCCATGATAATAAAATGAGGATGAATTGACAACGCTATATAATTGCTCATGTTACCTCTTACATTTCATATGCTTCTCCTTTTATTAACATTCATCATGATGATGGAGGTATGTCCTTCACGACCTTCGTCTGAAGATCATTATATCCAAAGGAAATAATGCTTCGAAGGACGGAGGGCATTAACATTTAATATTTTTGTGTTGCCTTGTTCTCAATTCATAGCACTTGAGGACAAGTCCCCAACATTGGTGCCCACCTCCGGTGAACCCTTTTTTGACCACCTTCGGCAAGCACTGACCTTCGTCATGCCACCGAAGAAAGCTTCAACACCAGGGACCGCTGCTCTGCAGCCACTGGACCCAAACCAAGAAACTCTTTCTCTTTGAGAGGCTCGAAGCCAGAAAAGGAAAGCCACCAGTTCAACACTCTAGGAGGAGTTGGACCAAGAGATCAGGGACATGGAGATCATCCATCAGCAAGTACAAAGAAAGAAGGAGAAGATGGCGCGACTGGCTGATCTCCAAAGAAAGATCGTCGAAGCCACTAAAGAAGTGCGTCATCTTCTTCAAGATGAACAAGATCGAAGGCCCCAACACAGGGAGCTTCGTCAAGAAGGCTTATTCAATGAGGATGGATGGTATGATGATTTTAATCATGATGCCTTTACTTTTGATGATGCTTCTCCCTTGGCAGCAGAACTGGAGGCTACCCCATGGCCCCATCATACAAGCCACCTTAGCTCCCCATGTATGATGGGCACTCAGATCCAAAGCAGTTTCTGATGAGCTACGAAGCAACTATATCTTCGTATGGGGGCAACACTGCAGTCATGGCGAAGTCCTTCATCATGGCAGTCCGGAATGTAGCCCAAACATGGTATCCTTCTCTTCGACTAGGGACTATCACGTCATGGCATAAGCTTAAGGACATGTTGGTTACCAGCTTCCAAGGCTTTCAAACGAAGCCGGTCACAGCTCAGGCTCTATTCCAATGCACGCAAGACCACGAAGAATACTTTCAGGCATATGTACGAAGGTTCTTGCGATTGAGGGCACAAGCACCCATGGTGCCCAATGAGATTGTCATTGAGGCCATGATCTAGGGTCTTCGTCCAGGGCCTACCGCCCAATATTTCGCCAGGACGCCCCCACAAACTCTGGAGAAGCTGCTTCAGAAGATGGATGAGTACATCCGGGCTGACAATGATTTTCGCCAAAGAAGGGAGGAAGCTTATAGATTCTCTGAAATGACCAGGGGCTTTGGATGAAGAATTCATCCAAGGCATGTCAGGTCCATCCATAGCTCCACTAAAAGTGACGACAAAGGAAGTCAGCCTCAGAGGTCAAAATATACCTCACAATCTTCGGGGCAACATCAAAGCTCTTTCAGGCCACCAGCTCCAAGGGGCAGAGGCGCCAGGGGCTTCGAAGGAAGATTTTGGGACCAGCCTAGAAAGATCTACTGCCTATTCTGTGGTGAGGACAAGGGCCATACTACAAGAATGTGCCACATCACCATTCAGAAACAAAAAGAGATAGCAGAAGCCGAAGCTCGGCAGAATCAGCCGAAGCAAGTCTTGCACACTGCTTCGTGTCACTCTCGTTACATACCAGAGTATGTGAACAATCATCCTGCAGCTTCTGTCGCTTCGGCTAGCCATTCACAGGCGTCCTGGCCACAACTCCCGCCTCCGCCACCACTACAATCGACCTATTCCCGAAGCCAGCAGCTAGAAGGGCGCCAGCACTCTCAACAGCAACGGGAATTCAGGGAGGAATCCGAAGCCCGCACAGTCAACAGTACTGTGCCAGAATCAAAGCACATCTATTAAGAGATATCCTACCTTTGAAACATTTTTACGTTCATTGTCATTTTGTTTTCAATAAGGAACAATCAATGTAAACCTACTTTTAATTTCTTGTAATAGCTTCGCTTCTGTCAGAATGAAATATATCTTCTTCCCAGACTTACGAAGCTCAAAAATTATTGAAGCTCAAAAGACGTTCCTAAGGGAATGCAGAGCTAAAAATCACAGTGCAAGTTTCACCGAAGCTACAAAAAGTCGTTCCTAAGGAGCGCAACGTAAGTTTGCCGAAGCTACAAAAAGTCGTTCCTAAGGGAGCGCAGTGTAAGTTTTCTGCTCAAAAGTCGTTCCAAAGGGAATGAAGAGCCAAATACCGCCGAAATATAAGGTGAAGCGCGAAAAGTCAACGCGAAAAATACCACCGAAATAGAAGGTGAAGAAGTTCAAAAGACGTTTCTAAGGGGATGCAGAACTTACACCGAAAAATAAGCGGTGAAGCCAAAAAATAAACGGCAAAGAGATTTTGATCGTTCCTAAGGGGACGCAGAGATTGTGTGTTCCAGCGTGGGTGTGTGTCTTCAGCAGTAGCATCATTTTTTGCATCATATCATCGCATCATCTCGCATAGCGTCACATCATACATCATATCGCACCAATGACACAAATTGAAAATGAAGTCAATCTTCGGAGAATGTTCTACAAAAATGAAAAGGTGCTAAGGCACAAAGTAAGCTGAGAAATACAGCTTCGTCAGCCCTATTGCAAAAAGAAGGGATCCTTTGTTTACGAAGTTGGGAGGTTTTTATGAAGCATGGATATTTTCACGAAGCGCGGATTTTCTTCTTTGTGAAGCATGAAAAGAAGGGAAGGTGTTTTTTCGCCGAAGGCTCAAAAACGGTATGTACATAAAGTTTCATGCATCGCAAAGAACTGAATTACAAACAACTTACATATTATATTCAAAACTATACACATCAAATATTACAGACTTAGTTCAGCAAATGTTACATTAATAGCCTAAAAATGTTTTTACAATAACTACTATTCTTCCTTCAGAACCTTCTCTGCAACTTTGTTAAGCAATTTGTTAACAACTTCGTCAACAATAGCTTCGGCCATATTGATGATTTCTATTGCTTTCTTTGTTTCTAGGTCAGCCAGTGGGTCGAACGGCTCTGGTGGAGGAGGTAATTCAGCTGCGGTAGAAAACATCAATTAGTTCGAAGCCACGAAAACAAACGACGAAGCTAAATGCCATTAAACGATACCTATCCGTCTCTCGCGTTCTGCAGCTTCCTCAGCTTTTTTCGCTGCTTCTCGAGCGTCATGAATATCTTTTTCGCTTTTCTTCATTATTTCGTGAGCCATTTCTCGGCCGCCATTTTCCCATATGTCAGTGAAAAAATTGCCACCCATAAACTCGCTTCAGTCGAGGGATCCTTTGTGTCATCCACAGAGAGGGCAGCTTCGGCCTGGGCCAAGGTTTTAACATGATGGCAACCCACCTTCTCTAGGATGGTTGAAATTCCTCTTGCATCGGAGAACATGCAGACATCCCCACGATCACTTAAAATTTCCTCAAAAGCTTCGGCTTCTCCGCTGATCCACTCAATAACACCCTCAGGGTCGCCTCGTATGAAGTTATCTTCGTTTGAATAGGCGCCCACGTTGGCGAAGCTAGCCTTTATCTTCTTCACGCAGCCCAAAGATTTTTGAAAACATCTTTCCTTGGATGCGCGAAGTTCTTCAACTATTTTTTTCTAAATAATTTTTCCAATATTCACTGGCCTCTCGGTTAGCTTCCGCGACAGCGCATTTTTCTTTGGCCTCTGCTAATTGTTTCCGAAGGTCTTCGATCTCATCCTTTTGGGCCTCAGCTTGAGCTTTGGAACTAGCTTCGTCTTCTTTTATTTTGTTTACAAATGAAATTAATATCTTGTCTTTTTCAAGGCCTTCATTCCTTAGTTCAATCACCTCTGAACGAAGGTTGTTCAGAGCCATTGTATACCCTTCATCTTCAATGTTTTTCTGTGCTCTAAGGGCATTGCTAAGGATTAAGCCTTGTGTTGGAACTTGCTCTCCTGGGCAAGTTGATCCAACGGGGGAGTGAAAGCAACGTAAACAATGTTTCAACTCGAGATGGAAATTGCTCTGTTAATCCCGCCTCTCAAGGGCGTTGTACGGGGGTATTTATAGGTGCCTGAGTGCCCAGCGTCTCGATGTAAGGACGCATGTACCCTCAGGCACCTGGACTATCCCCGGAATATTCCTATAAAGGAGGGTTACAGACTGTCATTACAGAAAAGCCATTACAAATTGGGCCTGTAACACACTTCTCCGTGCGGGGCCTGTTACAATGGGCCGAATCCCACATGGGCCTCTAGGTCGGGTGAGGACGGGGTGACGTCGTCGTAGGCCTTCGTCTTGTAGTGTAGAAGACGAAGGGTGGACCTCGCCGATCGTTCTGCTTCCGTTGGTGCAGCGAGATAGACGAAGGCTAGAGCAAAGGGTAGCGTCTTCGCCTTCGCCCCAACATTTGCCCTCTGAGGGACCAGTTCGACTAAGTCATCTGGTGCCGAAGACGTCGGTAGATGGTGGAGACACTGCCCTCGCTCGAAGTGGTTCCGCGGGGGTTTTTTATGTGACCGTTGACGGACGCGATACTGTTGGACTGCGGGTTTCCCGAAGCGTCTCGTCCTGTGTATAAAAAGGGGGGTGGGGCGGCGCGGGTCAGGTTCTCTTTCTGCGCGCTGCAAAACCCTAGCCTCCTTTTTGAAACCATTCGCCCGCTCTCCTGCCCTCCTTGCTCCTGCTCGTCGGAGATCTGGCCCGCGTCAAGCAGACCGCTCGCCGCCGCCGATGGTACGTAGCCATGCCGTCTTCTTCCTCGTCTGCTGCAAATACGCCGCTAGCCGACGCATCGTCCGAGGATACATTGAGCAACGTGGCGGCAGAGGAGCTACATCCAGGTGACATGGTGGAGTTCGGCGTTTCGCGGATTTCCTCGGTCTGTGTTCAGGACATGCAGCAGCTTGGATATTTTGGCAGCGGAGTGGGGTGTGTCCCAGGGGCGGAGGAGGTTCCCGAGCCCGAGGGTGAGTTGGTCGTGTTTGAGGCGTTTTTCACTGCTGGCCTTCGTCTGCCTGCACATCGCTTTGTGGCGGAGGTCCTGCAGAGATTTGAGGTCCAGGTCCACCAGCTGACTCCGAATGCCGTGGTGGCCCTGGCAAAGTATGTCTGGGCGGCGACCTCGTATGGTGGTCAGCCTTCGGTGGAGGTCTTCACCAAACATTACTGTCTGCATTGGCAGAAAAGGAAAATTGGACATAAGATTGCACAGTTCGGATCGTGTACGTTTACTCTGAGGACCGGAAAGACTTCGATCGAAGTCGTGGAGTTAGTTCCCTGTGCCCGCAATAAGTGGGGCAACTGATGGGATTTCTGATTTTATGTTTCCGAAGGCGAAGTCAAAGACCACCCAGGGCTCCCCGTGGCCGTGATGTGCTCCCATTATTATGTGGTGTACCCACAATTTGAGGTGGCAGAGGATGATGAAGACGAAGGAGCCCTTCGGTGCGCTGCCCGCACGAGTAGCGGGCGCGATCTAGTTGAGGAATTTATCGGGTATGGGATATGGCCCTTGGCACATGGCTGGGCATTGGGCGAAGTATGCCCTCGCGAGACGCCTTCCCTGGGCGGGCAGCGGGTGCGAAGTCCAGCCTTCGCGTTGGATCTGCATGGCCGGGATCCCGCGGCATTCATGCGTGAAGCGGAAGACGGTGCGGCGAGGATTGTGGGGCGCTATGTGCTGACGACAGAGGGTCTGTGGAGCTGGGATATCCGTGGGTCCAATGATAGATTGAATCGGGTCTTCGAATTGAACTGCTTGCCATATAGTGGTTATCCCAGGGAAGACGCCGCCGACCGCCGTGGGAAGAAACCGGTGGGCGTGATCGAGGAAGGGCCTTCGCAGGAGGCTGCCCCGGCCACTAAGAAGAGAAAATTAGGTACTGTAGTGGGGGAGTGGGGGTCTCTGATAGTTTTGCTCTGGATTTGATGGGGACGTGCGTAGCCCTCGGGGGAAGGATGTCTTCGCCCAAGCTCCGGGAGTCTTCGGCGCGAATGCTGGAGGTTACCGGGGGTCGATGGCCCAAGAATGTTCCGATCCCCCGCGCGGCTAGCAAAGACTTCTTTACGTCTCGCATGGCTCGCGACTTGAAGGTTTTTTCTTATGGGCAGAATATTGCTGCTGTTGTATCGGCAGTGATGGAGAGGGACCGTCAAGACGCTGCGCAGAAACGTCGGGCGGTCATCAGGATCGCGGATCCAATGCGCGAGGCGAAAAAGGCGCGGGGGAGCGCGAAGGCTGCTGCCGCTGGTGGTAGCAAGCCGGTGCCGGCTGCGAAACCGGCTGCCCCCGGGCACGACAAGGCGTCGGCGAGTACGAAGGCTGCCGCCCCTGGCGGGAGCAAGCCACCCCCGGGCGGGGTCGTGAAAGGGCGAAGGCCGCTTTCACCGGCGCGACGCATTGCCGACTTCGGCACGGACATCAGTGTCAACGATTATCTTGGTAAGTTAAAACTTCTTCTTCCTTTTTTTATCGATGAAGTCTTTAACCAGTATCATGGTGCAGGTTCAGGTGAGGGGCAACTGGCTGTTGTCCCGCCTCCGGTGGTGACCACTTCGCCAACGGCGGTGGTGGGGGCGAAGGGTGCCACACGAGACCCGTGGGCCACTTTCTGCGCGAGCGGCGAGATTCTATCTGCCGCTGCTGCTAAGGACGTGGCGGGCTCCATGTCTCAGCGACTGAGGGAAGCGTCGCAGCAGCTGTCACAGCAGCTCAAGCAAGTAAGTTGTGTTGGACTTTGATATTTCTTGTTTTTATGAGGATTCAGATCTCATGGGTTTGTTTGTCAGGCGACCGATTTCACCAATCTCGTCGCGTCGGGTGCCTTGACTGCGGACGTTGCTGCCGAGGTCGAGCGTCTCCAGGCACAACATGCGGATGCTATGCGGGAGAAGTTGGATGTGGAAAGCAAGAACCGCAGGCTGTCAGAGAAGGTGGCCGCCATGGAGGCCAAGAAGACGGATCTCCGGCGCCAGCTGACGGAGGAGAGGAGGGAGGCGAACAAGGTCATCGCTGATGCGCAGGCTGCGCATGCCGAAGCCAAAGTGGCGTGGGCGGAGGGCAGTCTCGCCCGCCAACGCGCCGAGGAGCTAGAGGCGAGGTTCAACGCCCTGCGCAGCCGCGTGGACAAGGCCGAGTCCTCGACGCGCGCGGAGGTCGAGCGGACGCACGCGCAGTTTGTAGACGCGTACCGCGAGCTGGGTTCACGGACTGCTGACTTCGAAGTGCCTGGTCAAAAAGCGGGCCTTCACTTCCTGGAATGGTTGCAGGAGGAGATGTTGGTGCTCCCGACCATTGTGACAGGTTTCATGTCCTTCGCCTCCCTCGTCACCTACGAGGGGGCCATGAATGCTTTGTTCCGCGAGGTGTGCAGGCACTACGAGGTCTTCGACCAAGCGGACGAAAACTTTGAACGTGAAATCTTAAAGGTCGAAGACCCTATGGTGAAGCAGTCGGCGGGGGCACTTTTTGATAGGATGTGGGGTCCGCACGGCCGAGAGGCGGTCAGGGATCGGTCCGACCGGGCGATAGAGCAGGTAAAGGCTGTTTTTTGTGTGGTTGTATGTGTGGGTATGTGTGGTTTCGCTAAATGAGTGTGCTGTTGCTGCAGATGGCTCATGCCGAAGACGTCGAGGACCTTGTTGGTCTGGATGGCGTGTTGCCCGAGGCCGTGGAGGTCGGTCCGGTGCCGCCGTCGGATGCCGGTGAAGGCACCTCGGCGACCCCTGCGCCCACTGCGGCCGGCAAAGACCCCGCACCAGCCCCTGCGCCGACGGGCGAAGCCGCCCCGAAGGTGGTGGCCGAGCCGGCTGCCGAGCCGGCAGCCGAAGACCCCACAGCCGTGGCAGAGCCTTCGCAGGTGGCTGAATAGGTGTTGAGGAGTTTGTAAATTTTGTCTGTGTGATACTGAACCTCGGTTGCTGGGCAGGTTCTCGGGTTTGGGCCTGCGCACGCAACCGCTACTAACAATGATATTTTTGTGGCGGCTTCGACCGTGGCTGCTGATGACGATTCGTTTGGCTCTGTGTCTAAGTGTTTTGAGTCTGATGATTCTGGGAGTTTGATTGCGTGGACGGAGGAGTCTTCAGATGAGGACTTGGATTATTTTGCAGCGTTGGATGTGGCTGCAGCGGAGCCTTCGCCGCGCGCGGAGGGTTCCGAGGAACCCCCGGGCGCGAATACTGGGTATAGGCGGCGAAGGGCGGTGGCGAAGCGGAGAGTGAGTGAATTGTCGCGAAGTGGTAGGCGTTATCGTAGCGAGGTGGAGAGAGGTCGTCTTCGCGTGGACGGGACTGGTAAGCGAGAATTGTTGTCCTCGCCGATTGGGGTGAGTGTAGGTGAAGGGGAGCTGCGAAATCTGTTTGAGGGTGAGGAAGTAAGGATAATGCTATTCAACTACAGGGAGATGGGTATCATCCCGAAGGTTGAGCCAATGTAATATATGATGCCCTCGCTGTGTGTATGTAATCGCTATTTGTATGATAAGGCTGCGCGCCTTCGTTGATCCGGCCGCGCCCGTGGGCGACTTCTGCACGGAGAGTCTTTTTGGAAAGGCTTCGATTTTGCGCACTTATTGTGCTTAGTCCGGCTGTACCCTTAGGTGACTTTTGCATGGAGAGTCTTTTGGGAAAAGACTTCGATTTTGCGCACTTATTGTGCTTAGTCCGGCTGCACCCTTAGGCGACTTTTGCACGGAGAGCCTTTTGGGAAAAGACTTCGATTTTGCGCACTTATTGTGCTTAGTTCGGCTGCACCCTTAGGCGACTTTTGCACGGAGAGTCTTTTTGGAAAAAGCTTCGATTTTGCGCACTTATTGTGCTTAGTCCGGCTGCACCCTTACGCGACTTTTTGCATGGAGAGTCTTTTTGGAAAAGACTTCGATTTTGCGCACTTATTGTTATTAGTCCGGCTGCACCCTTAGGCGACTTTTTGCACGGAGAGTCTTTCTGGAAAAGACTTCGATTTTGCGTACTTATTGTGCTTAGTCCGGCTGCACCCTTAGGCGACTTTTATGTGGAGTGTCGCACGCGAGGGTGGCCAGTGCTGCCCCTCACGGTGACTTCGGTGTGGTCGAATGTCGAAGACTGTCGATGTGGTCTTTTTCGACATGTTGCGTCTTAGTTTTTGCGATGGATTTTTGGTGGGTATATTACATGGCTCTGCCTCATTAAAAACCTCACCCCCTGGGAGGAAAAGAGTGCGGACTGGAATGATACTGTTTGGTGAATTACAAGGGCGTGTTAGCCCTGAGGATTCAAACAAAAAATTTATGAAGATTATCGATATTCCAGGAATGCTCTAGGTCCTCGCCGGATGGCGTTGTTAGCCTGTACGCGCTGGGGGATGCCTTCGCCTTGACGATGAAGGAACCCTCCTACTTTGGCTCTAGCTTGCCCCGTGACTCTGTCCAAGTTGTCCGGACAAGTACGAGGTCCCCTTTGTTGAATTCTCTTGGGACGACTGTGTGGTCGCACCATGCATTTGTTTAAGCTTGGTATTTGTTGAGGGCCTGCAGGGCGAAGACACGGTCTCTGTCAATGAGGTCCTTGGAAGTTGGTTCGTCTACGTCGGGGACGGCTGAAGCGCTTGTCCATGGTGACCCATGTTTTATTTTCTGCGGGGTCATGGCCTCCGATCCATATAGCAGGCGGAAGGGAGTGAATCCAGTCACCCGGCACTCGGTCGTGTTCAGCGCCCAGACTACTTCAGGTAGCAGGTCGGCCCATTTACCCTTCTTGTCGTCGAGAAGCATTTTCTTGATGGCCGTGAAAATTTTGCCGTTGGTGCGCTCCATGACGCCGTTAGATTGTGGGTGATATACTGAGGCGAAGGCAAGCTTGGTGCCAATGGAGAAGCAAAAGTCCCTGAAGTCCTGGCTGTCAAATTGTTTGCCGTTGTCAACTATGAGCTCGGACGGGACTCCGAATCGGCAAACAATGTTTTGCCAGAAGAATTTCTGGGCAGTCTTCGATGTTATTGTGGATACTGCTCTTGCCTCAATCCACTTGGTAAAATACTCGACGGCAACAAAGGTGAACTTGAGGTTCCCTTGGGCCGTGGGTAGTGGCCCGACAATGTCCAGGCCCCAGCGCTGAAGGGGCCATGTGTGGGTGATCAGCTTTGTGAATTGCGAAGGGTTGCCCGAACAGGGGGAAACTTCTGGCAGGCTTCGCATGACCTCATGACTCGATTCGCAGCGCAGATCATAGCGGGCCAGAAGAAGCCTTGGCGGATCACCTTTGCAGCGAGGGCCCTAGGCCCTGTGTGAGAGCCGCAAGTTCCGTTGTGGACTTCGCGCAAGATTTGGACGCCTTCGGTCTCGGTGACGCATTTAAGCATGGGTTGGCTGACCCCCTTCTTGTAAAGCTGGCCCTCAATGAGTGTGAAGTCCCGACTTCGGTGCTTGAGACGCTTGGCCTCGTTGATGTCGCTCGGATGGTAATATCCCTGCAGGAACAAGGTGATTGGTGCTCGCCAGTCTTCGGTCATGATGAGGTTGACTATGCGGTGGCCTTCGGTGTCGTTGGTAATTTGTAGGCCCTCTGGGCTGCGGATGGCTGGCGTGCCGATGACATGGTAGAACACATCGGAGGGCAAGTCCTCGCCTCTGGCGGCTGCTTTGGCCAATGCGTCGACCTCCTCGTTCTTGGCTCGGTCCACGTGTTGCAAGGTAAAGCCCTTAAATTATCTCTCAAGACTGCGGACAGCCGTGAGATACTGCATGAGTGTGGGGTCTTTTGCTGCATAATCTTTTTCGACCTGGCCGACAACCACTTTGGAGTCTGTTTTGATTATGCAGGTAGTGACACCAAGTGCCTGTAGCTTGCGAAGGCCAAGGATGACAACTTCGTACTCTGCTACATTATTGGTGCATCTGTCAGACTCCAAAGCAAAGCTGAGACATGCTGCGTATCTGTGTTTGACCCCTGTGGGTGATGTGAAGACTGCAGCTGCGCCAGCCCCCGCATGGCACCATGCGCCGTCGCAGTGGATGGTCCACACCTTCTCTGCAAGCGCGTCCGGCTGCGTTATTGGCCCCGTCCAATCAACGATGAAGTCTGCCAGGACTTGTGACTTGATGGTTGTCCTGGGCTCGAAGGTGATATGGTAACCGGAGAGCTCGGCTGCCCATTTGGCGATTTGGACAGACGCCTCCGGATTTCTGAATAATTCGCCGAGTCCCCTGTCCGAGGTGACCCGCACCTTGAACGCTTCGAAATAGTGGCGCAACTTGCACGATGCCATAACGACTGCGTAGGCAATTTTCTCCAACTCCGTCATGTTGCATTTGGAGGTCGTGAGGACTTCGGAGACGTAATAAACTGGACACTGCCGAGTTGTGCCCTCTCTGTCCTGCTCTTGGACCAACGCTGCGCTGACTGCGTGTGGTGAAGCTGCGACGTAGAGCAATAGAGGTAGCGAGGGGTTGGGGCTTGTAAGGGTTGCCAATTCTGACAGGTGCTGCTTTAGTGATGCGAAGGGCGCCGCTTTCTCTGGTCCCCATGCAAAGTCTTTTACGCCGCGTAGCGTTTTGAGGAAAGTTAGGCTTCGCTCTGCGGACATGGAAATGAATCTATTGAGGGTGGCCAATCTGCCTGTCAGACGTTGGACGTCTCTGGCTGACTGCGGAGGCGTCATGTTGATGATGGCCTGGATCTTGGTCGGGTTGGCTTCGATCCCGCGGTGCGACACCAGGTAGCCCAGTATCTTCCCCTGGCGAATGCCGAAGACACACTTCTCGGGGTTTAGGCGAAGTCGTGCGTCCCGCATGTTCGCGAATGTTTCTGCGAGGTCGGCCAGATGGTCCACTTTGTTTTTGCTGGCGACGACGATGTCGTCCACATACGTGAATATGTTCCGGCCGACTTCGCTCTCGAGCACTGTCTTGGTGAGGCGGGAGAAGGTGGACCCAGCATTCTTTAGTCCCTCCGGCATTCTGACGAAGCAATATGTGCCGAAGGGTGTGATGAAACTGGTACTGGCCTTGTCTTCCTCCTTCATATATATTTGGTGATAGCCAGAAAAGCAGTCAAGGAGTGACATGACATCACATCCGGCCGCACTATCGACGATCTTGTCGATCCGAGGCAGCGGGAAATTATCCTTGGGGCAGGCCTTGTTGAGACTAGTGAAATCGATGCACATCCGCCACTTGCCACTCTTCTTTTGCACCATGACTACGTTAGCAAGCCACGTAGGGTAGGCAACTGGTTCAATGAAATTGGCCTCAAGCAGGCGGTGTACCTCGGCTTTGGCGGCTTCTGTTTTCTCATCAGACATTTTGTGCAGCCTCTGCTTCTTCGGCCGCGCCGAAGGGTCGATGCCAAGACTGTGCTCGATGATAGTGCGACTGACTCCAACCAGGTCGAGGGCAGACCAGGCGAATATGTCCTTATTTCTGGAAAGACAGGAGATGAGTCTCTCCTCGTCTTGCAAAGTCAGGTCTTCGCTTATGATGACTGTTTGCTTTGGCGTTGCTTGGTCAAGGGGAACTGTCTTCATTCCATCATTGCTCTGCAGCTGTGCCTTTTCATGCTCGTTGGTGGTTGGACGGGTAGCATTGGGGACTTCGTGCTGCGTTGTAAGGCAGTGCACGTTCCGTTGCCCTGGAACGAAGTCTCTTTCAATGTTGCGCGCAGTCTGCTGGTTGCCATAGACTGTGATCACGCCTTGCGGACCCGGGATTTTCATGCACATGTAAAGTCCGTGAATGGCTGCTTCAAACTTGTTGATGGAGCCCCGACCCATTATGGCGTTGTACGGGTATAGCATGTCGACGATCTCGAAGGTGACCTGCTCACTTCGTGCATTGGGTTCTACACCGAAGGACAGGGGTAGCTCTATCTTGCCCACAGGAAAGGTGCCCTTGCCGCCGAAGCCATATAGGGGGTTGTCCGAAGGCTTCAGTAAGCTGTGGCTGATGCCCATGCGGTCGAAGGCGTGTAGGAAAATGATGTCCGCCTGGCTGCCGTTGTCAACTAAGACTTTGTGTAGGTCCCAGCCTGCCACGCTGCAGTTGATTACCATGGCGTCCATGTGGGGTGCGCTGCGCAGGTCGACATCTCTAGCGTCAAAGGTCAGCGGCACGTGGGACCACTTTGTTTGCATGACTGGGCCGGTAACGGCGACGTGGTTGATGCTCCGGTAGTGGTCCCTCTTCTGTCGCTTCGTGTCGAAGTCGACACTGGACCCCCGGTGATCATGTGAATGACTCCACTATACGGCTGATCAGCGAAGTCTTCTTGTTTTGGTGCTTGGGGGTGATTTGGGTGGTGGATGTTTGGCTGATGCAGGAGTGGAGGTGGTACGATTTGTACCACCTGGTGATGTTGGTATGCGTGGTTAGGTGGATGCTGAGCGGGGCCGTGGTTGTATGGTTGTGGGAGGTGGTGTTGATATGTGTGCGCAACAACTCTTGGGTTGTCGGCTGGTTACGCCTGAGACATCCTGTCCATGGTGGCCTTTGTCTCCAGGTAGTCCCTCGTTGGGTGCGCGCAGTCTTCACCGTAAAACAGGCAGTAAAATCTGCGCGACTACTGCGCCCACCCTCGGCCCCGACCACGAGTGCCATTGTCGCGGCCCTGAGGGGGATAATCTTGACGGCGAGGGGCCTCACCAGCGGGATGCTGGTTGGCAATGTTATGCACCTGCTGTTGACTGCGGTTGTCCCAACCGGAGTCTGACTGCGAAGGTCTTGTCCATGTGCGGCTGGACTGCGGAGGGTCCTTGGGTTTCCTCTAGGACTCGACCTTGCGCTGGTGGAGCTCTTCGGATCTGGCATATTTTTCAAACAGTTGATAGAGCTCTTGGAGGTTCTTTGGTGGGTCCCTGATGTAGTGGCTGTAGAGGACGCCAGCCCGAAGGCCGCTGATGGCGTAGTGAATGGCAATTTGGTTGTCGACCGAAGTCAGTTGTGACTTGAGAGTCAAGAACTTGCGGTAGTACTCCCGCAGAGTTTCTTTCTCCAGTTGCTTGCAGAGTGACAGTTCGGCCAAGGCGTAGGTGTCTGGGCGGTACCCTTGGAAGTTGAGCAGAAATTTGTCCCGGAGACTTCTCCAGGAGTCGATAGACAACGGGGGCAAGCTGGTGTACCAGGTTATGGCCGGGCCTTCGAGGGCGATGATGAAGGACTTGGCCATCGTGGCGTCGTCCCCTCCAGATGATGCAATAGCGACTTGACAGCTCATGATATACTATGCTAGGTCGGTGCTGCCGTTGTACTTGGGGTAGGCCCCTGCCCTGAAGTTGGCAGGCCATGGTGACACTTGCAGTTGCGGCGCTAGGGGACTCCGCTCATTAAGGTAGTTGACGCCTTGGAATGCTGCGGTGTGTGGGATGACAGGCCCACGCTGAGGAATGAATAGGTCTCCGATTGGCGCGCGTTGTTGGAGGGGCGGACCGTGCTGCAGATCATGTTGGCCTTCGCGCTGCATGAGCGCAATCTCTTTCTCGAGCTCCTGAGCCCTCTGCTCCTCGTCTCGTATCATCTGGCACACCTTGGCCTGCGCAGAGACACGTTGGCGCTTGGCCTCGAGGATCTCTTTCTGCTTCTGGAGGTTGTGGTTCTTGATGCGCAGGGCCCGCAGCTGTAGCTGTTCCTCTGCTGAAACACCGATGACTTCGCCATCCTCTGTGGCGTCCTCGCCCTCTATTGGAGTGAAGCCTGGGGGTGCTTGCGGTTGTCCTCCGGAGCTGCAGGTGCGGAGGGTGCCTTCGGGAGTTGGTTGGTCATTGTGCTGTCTCTTGCTGAGTGTGTCGTCTTCGCAGGCTTCTTGGTGGGTCGTGTCTGCAAGGGCCTTGCCCTTTTTCTCGGCCAGCAGTGCTGCCTTCGCTGCTTCGTCAACGGATGGGGTTGCCTTCAAGCTAGCTCTCTTGGGTGCCATCGCGGGTGGTTTTTTCGTAGCACGAACGGTGGGCGCCAAATGTTGGAACTTGCTCTCTTGGGCAAGTTGATCCAACGGGGGAGTGAAAGCAACGTAAACAAGGTTTCAACTCGAGATGGTAATTGCTCAGTTAATCCCACCTCTCAAGGGCGCTGTACGGGGGTATTTATAGGTGCCTGAGTGCCCAGCGTCTCGATGTAAGGACGCATGTACCCTCAAGCACCTGGACTATCCCCGGAATATTCCTATAAAGGAGGGTTACAGACTGTCATTACAGAAAAGACATTACAAATCGGGCCCGTAACACACTTCTCCGTGCGGGGCCTGTTACAATGGGCCAAATCCCACGTGGGCCTCCAGGTCGGGTGAGGACGTGGGACGGGGCGACGTCGTCGTAGGCCTTCGTCTTGTAGTGTAGAAGATGAAGTGTGGACCTCGCCGGTCGTTCTGCTTCCGTTGGTGCAGCGAGATAGATGAAGGCTGGAGCGAAGGGTAGCGTCTTCGCCTTCGCCCCAACACCCTGCAAGAGGAGGATAAGATTAAGTATAAACAAATGAAGTAATTTGTTTTCAAACACAAAATTGACTATTATACCTTTATGCTATTATATGTTAAGCTGTCAGCCAGTTCATCCTTTGATAGTATTGAAAGGCCATCATCCAGCTTTGGAAATCTGAAGCTTCTACCCATCTCCCGGCAGACGGATATCTCTTTACTATCCGGGAGACAATACAAAAAATCTTCCTCCCCGCTGCCATTAAACACTAATGCCCCCTTCGGGTATTTCAATTTTTGGGCATAATGTTGAGCTTCTCGTTCTTCTTCCTTAGAGAGTCCCTTTCCCAAAGCATGGCGAATGATGTAATAAATGCTCTCTTTTAAAGCTTTGGGAGCAGGAGTGGCAAACTTTTCAGGCCAAATTTGCTCTGTGGCCTTTTCTTCTGTTGCCTTTTCTTCAATTTCCGCAGGCACTTTCTCAGCGGGCTCTGAAGGCCCAGCTTCGGTACCAACTTGGATTACTGCAGCTTCAATTTCGACCAGCTTTGTTTCAGCTTCGGTTTGCGCTTTCGAGGCTTCGACAGTTTTCCTTGAAGGAGTAGAGTTCAAAGTTTTTATCGTTTCTAACACATCTAGTACATTTGTCATCCTTCTCCTCTTGGGAGTTGCGGCAGAACCTTTTTGTACCTTCGGCGCTGTTACTTCTAATGAAGGGCTTAAAATTTCTAACACTTTTGTTTCTCCAATATTTGACTCTTCAGCTTTACCCTTATCAGTCTTCGTCTCAGCTAGCTCAGCTAAGGGTAGCTTCGGCATTGTAGTTGGTTCTTCAGTCCTTTGCGCAGGAGGAGCAGTTTTTCTTGATTCAGCAGCTGAAGAAGCCTCCTCGCCAAACTCAGGCACCACGGCCGGTTCAATATAGCGTGGCCGGTGGGTAAGGACCTTCAACTTTTTGCCCTTTGGTACAGGCTCGTCTGGAGTGGCCGAAGCAGCAGTTTTCCTCTTTTTTCCTTGACCTCGCAGTGGATAGCGGTATTCCGGGTAAACAAAGCCAATAGCGTCAAAAACTCTGTTCAATCTCTTTTTTCCGGCCTCCGATGGCTGTGGATAATGCATTGTCTTCCGCCTTGGAATATGATCCAAGCAGTTCATCACTGGTAACTTCGATGCATTTTAGCCAGTCATCGTTCGGTTCATTGAATTTATCCCCGTATCTGAATGTGTACTTCAGCCGGACTAGTTCACCCTCACTAGATTCGGTGATGGTCTCCTTCGGCATTTCCCAGCTCTCTATAAGCGGCCATACTCTGTATGATATGTGCTCTTGAACCAAATATCTCGTACCAATAAAAAAGCAGACAGTACCAAATGCCTTCTGACATGCTTCGGCGGCTTCGTCAATTTGAAACTTCGGCCTTCGGAGGCCGAAGCGAGACCAAATGGGGCACATAATAACTTCCTTAATATCTTCTCTTGCCTTCAAGTCATTCTTCACGTAAAACCATTCCTCCATCCAGGCCCCGGGCCACCTTTTCCGGTATGTTGGCAACGGGTAGCTTGCGTTGGGGCGGGCGATAAATCCATAACAGCCAAAATTGTTATGATATTGTTCTTTGCCCATGGCCTTCGTCTCGTATACAAGTTCATGCATACTGCAAAAGCATTTTGCACTTGGCTCTAGTCCTTGGCTTCTCACAACCCAAACAAAAATCCCCATTCTAATAACAGCTTCAGGGGTTATCTGATGAAGGTAAATATGATAAATTTTTAGCACTTCGACCACAAACCTGCTCAATGGAAACCGAAGCCCAGCCTTGAAGAAGCTTCGGTAAATCACAACTTCGTCTTCCTGGGGGGCAGGGACGTTGTTGTCTCCACCAACTCTCACAATAGACATATCCCGAAAGTACATTCCTCTCATATTATCAAGATGACTCTGTTTAATTGTTGATTTCCCAAAAATTGTATGACTCGGCCTCCACGGCCGATCCTCAGAATCTTCTCCCCCGCTTTCAGCATCATAATCATCACTGTCACCAGTATCTTCAGACAGGCCTTCCAGTATTTCCTTAGTAATCTTCTCTGTATTTGATTTTGCCATTGACTCAATAAACCCAGCTATATAAGGATTTGCAGCCTTCTCTTCAAAGAGCTTCTCCTCTTCAGTCAACTTCTTCTCAGCAACAATCTTCTTGTCTTGAGACATTTTTTCCTTCGGAAATGACGAAAATGTATCTTTTAAACTGAAGCTCAGGAAGCTTGAGAAACTAGCAAGCGTTAGTGGGCAAGAGCTATAAAATTGAGAAAACAAAGCAAATGGAACAAGCAGTGTACCAGATGTGGCTGGTCCGAGTTCTTATTTATACGCTCGGCACACTCCAAATTGGAGGGTCCCGTCTGTCATTGACTGTTGCTATTCTAGCAAAAGGAAGGTGTTTTTTCGGACCTTCGGCTTAAGGCCTTCGTCCATGTTGCAGTCTGAATTTGTTATCTTAAACAAATTAATACTGCGAGGGGCTACTGTTGGGGGCCTTTGTCCTCCGAAGGTCCTCAAAAACGTAATTTAACAATGTCTTCCAAGTATGCCTTATGGACAGGTACCTTCGGACTCAGGATAAAAGCATACACGATGAGAAGAGCATGATCGTGACGAAGGTTGTCGTTGCTCCGAAGCTACGCGCAAGGGAGCTTCGGCTCATTCGCGGGAAAAGGAACCGACTTAAAGGGGAAAAGGCTATTTAGTCCTCATAGATTTGTATATAAGTCAATAATAAGTGTAAAGGGCATGAATGTAATTTCTCACAGGCTGCGTCCTGTGCCTATAAATAGATGAACAGTACCTCGTACTGTTCACGCTGACTTGTATTTGCTCGTGTGTCACGCTTGTACTTTTACCTTCTGTCAAGCCTAAGGTACATTTGTAATTCAATATTATTTCTATTTTTCCATGATAATAAAATGAGGATGAATTGACAACGCTATATAATTGCTCATGTTACCTCTTACATTTCATATGCTTCTCCTTTTATTAACATTCATCGTGATGATGAAGGTATGTCCTTCACGACCTTCGTCTGAAGATCATTATATCCTAAGGGAAATAATGCTTTGAAGGACGGAGGGCATTAACATTTAATATTTTTGTGTTGCCTTGTTCTTAATTCATAGCACTTGAGAACAAGTCCCCAACAAACGGACTCCGTCAAGGGAGGCCGACGACAAGCACAAGGAGGAATCCACTTCCTCCATCAAGTCACATAGGAAGGATGACAAGAAGAAAAAGAAAATGAAGAAGGTGGTCTACTATGAGATCGACTCTTTAACACCTTCCACATCTAGCGCCGAATCTACCACTTCGATGCGCCAAGAGCGCAAGAAGTATAGTAAGATGCCTCTACGCTATCCTCACATTACTAAACGCACTCCTTTGCTTTTGGTACCCCTAGGCAAACCACCATATTTTGATGGTGAGGATTATTGTATGTGGAGTGATAAAATGAGGCACCATCTAACCTTACTCCATGAAAGCATATGGGATATTGTTGAGTTTTGAGCGCAGGCACCATAGGTGGGCGACAAGGATTATGACTCCGATGAGGCCGCCCAAATAAGGCATTTTAATTCCCAAGCAATTTCTATACTCCTCGCCTCCTTGTGTCGAGAGGAATATAATAAGGTGCAAGGGTTGAAAAATGCTAAAGAAATTTTGGATGTCCTCAAAATGGCGCATGAAGGGGACGAAGTAACCAAAATCACCAAACGTGAAACGATCGAGGGAGAACTCGGTCGATTCATCCTCAACAAAGGAGAGGAGCCATAAACAATGTACAACCGGCTCAAAATAATGGTCAACCAAGTGCGCAACCTCGGGAGCACCAAATGGGATGACCATGAAATGGTCAAGGTTATTCTAAGATCCTAGATACAAACAGATGTCCCCTGATGAAGTCATTGGCAAGTTTGTGAGCTTTGAACTTATGATTAAAGACTCCAAACACATTGTCAACTTGGAGCAAGGTGCCACCTCCATGCTCGAGGTGCAAACCGTTGCATTCAAAGCAACGGAAGAGAAGAAGGAAGGGGAAAGCAAGTAGACTACCAATTGACGCCTCCAAGGTCGATAATGAGGAGATGGCTCTTATCATCAAGAGCTTTTAGCGAATCCTCAAGCAAAGGAAGGGGAAAGACTACAAACCTTGTTCCAAGAGGGTTTGCTATAGGTGTGGTAAGTCCGATCACTTTATTGCTAAATGTCCATATACAAGTGACAGTGACAGGGACGACGACAAGAAAGGGAAGAAGAAGATGGAGAAGAAGAGATACTACAAGAAGAAGGGTGGCGAGGCACATGTAGGGCAGGAATGGGACTCTGATGAGAGCTCCACCAACTCCTTCTTCGATGAGGACGCCGCCAACATCGCCATCAACGAGGGACTTCTCTTCTACGTCGGCCACAAATGCCTCATGGCTAAGGACGACAAGAAGAAGAAGGTACATTCTAGAGATACCCCCAAATATACTACATCCGATGATGAGGGTAGCTCTAGTGATGAAAATGATGATTTAACTTCTCTTTTTGCCAACCTTACCAAGGACCAAAAGAAAAATATAAATCAATTGATAGAAACCATTACCAAGAAGGATGATATCTTGGAAAGCCAAGAGGACTTGCTCGTTAAGGAAAATAAAAAAATTGTTAAGTTAAAAAATGCTTACGCTCTTGAAGTAGAAAAATGTGAGAATTTATCTAAAGAGATTAACATTTGCAATGATTCAATTTCCTGTCTTAGAGATGAAAATGCTAGTTTAAATGCTAAGATAGAAGAATTGAATGCTTGCAATATTTCTACATCAATTGTTGAGCATGTCACCATTTGCACTAGATGTAGAGATGTTAATATTGATGCTATGATTGATCACATTGCTATGATTAAAGAACAAAATGATCACATAGCTAAATTGAATGCTAAAATTGCTGAGCATGAGTTAGAGAATGAAAAATTTAAATTTGTTCGAAGCATGCTTTATAGTGGGAGACGCCCTGACATTAAGGATGGCATTGGCTTCCAACAAGGGAGCCAAAGCAACATCAAGCTTAATGCCCCCAAGAACAGACTCTAATTTTGTTAAGGGTAAGGCTCCAATGATTCAAGATAGAGAAGGTTACATTTTATATCCTAAAAACTATCCTGAGCACAAAATTAGGAAAATTCATGCTAGAAAATCACATATTGTTTCTCATCATGCTTATATGTATAGTAATGAGGCTTCTAGCTCTAGACATTAAACTCATATCAAAATGCCTAAAAAGATGAATACAAATGCATCAAATGTAGCATTTCATTTAAGACTTTTGATGCATCTTTTGTGCTTACTAGCAAATCAGGCAAAGTAGTTGCCAAATATGTTGGGGGCAAACACAAGAGTCCTAATACTTGTGTTTGGGTAGCCAAGGTGCTTGTTTCTAATGTGACAGTACCTAAGACCGTTTGGGTACCTAAGAACAAGGCCTAAACTTATTTTGTAGGTTTATGCATACGGTGGGTCAAGTTGGATAATCAATAGCGGGTGCACAAACCACATGACATGGGAGAAAAGGATGTTCTCCTCATATGATAAAAATGAAGATCCCCAAAGAACGATTACATTCGGGGATGGAAATCAAGGTTTGGTCAAAGGTTTAGGTAAAATTGTTATATCCCCTGACCATTCCATTTCTAATGTTTTTCTTGTAGATTCTTTAGACTACAATTTGCTTTCAGTTTCTCAATTATGTAAAATGGGCTACAACTGTCTCTTTACTGATGTTGGTGTTACTGTCTTTAGAACAAGTGATGATTCAATAGCTTTTAAGGGAGTGTTAGATGGTCAGCTATACTTAGTTGATTTTAATGATAACAACGCTGAACTAGACACTTGCTTAATTGCTAAGACTAATATGGGCTGGCTCTAGCATCGCCAACTTACTCATGTTGGAATGAAGAATCTTCACAATCTTCTAAAGGGAAAACACATTTTAGGACTAACAAATGTTCATTTTGAGAAAGACAGGATTTGTAGCGCATGTCAAGCAGGTAAGCAAGTTGGAGCTCATCATCCACACAAAAACATCATGACGACTGACAGGCCGCTTGAGCTGCTCCACATGGATCTATTTGCCCCGATTGCTTACATAAGCATCGGCGGGAGTAAGTATTGTCTTGCTATTGTGGATGATTATTCTCGCTTCACTTGGGTATTCTTTTTGCAGGAAAAATCTCAAACCCAAGAGCCCTTAAAGAGATTCTTGAGACGAGCTCAAAATGAGTTCGGATTGAGAATCAAGAAGATTACAGGCGACAATGGAACGAAGCTCAGGAACTCTCAATTTGAAGGATTTATTGAGGAGGAGGGCATCAAGCATGAGTTTTCTTCTCCATATACACCTCAACAAAACGGTGTTGTGGAGAGGAAGAATAGAACTCTATTGCATATGGCAAGGATCGTGCTTGATGAGTACAAGACACCAGATCAGTTTGGGGCAGAGGCGATTAACACCGCTTGCTTCTCCATCAACCGACTCTCTTGCTACTCCATCAACTGACTCTACCTACATTGAATCCTCAAGAAAACATCGTATGAACTCCTCACCAGTAAAAAGCCCAATGTTTCTTATTTTAGAGTTTTTGGGAGCAAATGCTTTATTCTTATTAAGAGAGGTAGAAATTCTAAATTTTCTCCTAAAGCAGTAGAAGGCTTTTTACTTGGTTATGACTCAAACACAAGGGCATATAGAGTCTTCAACAAGTCCACTGGATTAGTTGAAGTTTCTTGTGACATTATGTTTGATGAGACTAATGGCTCCCAAGTGGAGCAAGTTGATCTTGATGAACTAGATGATGAAGAGGCTCCATGTGTCGCGCTAAGGAACATGGACATTGGGGATGTGTGTCCAAAGGAATCCGAAGAGCCTCCACAAGCACAAGATCAACCATCATCTTTCATACAAGCATCTCCACCAACTCAAGATAAGAAAATGGCTCAATAGGACGAGGATCAGAACCAATACGATGAGCCACCTCAAGAGGAGGACATTTATCAAGGGGGAGATGAAGATGATCAAGACAAGGAAGATGATCAAGAAATTCAAGACCAAAGACCACCACACCCAAGAGTCCACCAAGCAATTCAAAGAGATCACCCCGTCAACTCCATACTTGGTGACATTCATAAGGGGGTAACCACTCGATCTCGAGTTGCTCATTTTTGTGAGCATTACTCTTTTGTATCTTCTATTGAGCCATACAAGATAGAAGATGCACTTAGAGATTCGGACTGGGTGGTGGCAATGCAAGAGGAACTCAACAACTTGACGAGGAATGAGGTATGGCATTTAGTTCCATGTCCTAACCAAAATGTTGTAGGTACCAAGTGGGTATTCCACAACAAGCAAGATGAGCATGGTGTGGTAACTAGGAACAAAGCCCGACTTGTTGCAAAAGGATATTCACAAGTCAAAGGTTTGGATTTTGATGAAACCTATGCACCCATAGCTAGGCTTGAATCAATTCGTATATTACTTGCATATGCTACTTACCATGGCTTTAAGTTATATCAAATGGATGTGAAGAGTGCCTTCCTCAATGGCCCTATCAAGGAAGAGGTATATGTTGAGCAACCTCCCGGCTTTGAAGATATTGAGTATCCTAACCATGTTTATAAGCTCTCAAAGGCGCTTTATGGGCTCAAGCAAGCCCCATGAGCATGGTATGAATGCCTGAGAGACTTTCTTATCACTAATGGCTTCAAAGTTGGTAAAGTTGAACCTACTCTCTTCACTAAAACTATTGCTAAAGACTTGTTTATTTGCCAAGTTTATGTTGATGATATTATATTTGGGTCTACTAACAAGTCATCCTGTGAAGAGTTTAGTAGGATTATGATACAGAAATTCGAGATGTCTATGATGGGGGAGTTGAAGTATTTTCTTGGCTTTCAAATCAAGCAACTCCAAGAGGACACCTTCATATGCCAAACTAAGTACATTCAAGACATACTCAAGAAGTTTGGAATGAAGAATGCCAAACCCATCAAGACACCCATGGGAATAAATGGACATCTCGACCTCGACACGGGAGGTAAATCCGTAGATCAAAAGGTATACCGATTGATGATAGGTTCTTTACTCTATTTATGTGCTTCACGACCGGATATTATTCTCTCTGTATGCATGTGTGCAAGGTTCTAGGCAAATACTAAAGAAGTTCACCTTAGGGTCGTGAAAAGAATCATGAGATATTTAGTTTACACTCCTAAGTTTGGGCTATGGTACCCAAAGGGATCTACCTTTGATCTAATTGGGTATTCAGATGTCGATTATGCCGGATGTAAAATTGACAGGAAGAGCACATCAGGGACTTGTCAGTTTCTGGAAAGATCCCTGGTGTCTTGGACTTCAAAGAAACAAAACACAGTAGCTCTCTCCACCACCGAAGCCAAGTATATTGCTGCAACACACTGTTGTGCACAATTACCTTAGATAAGGCAAACCCTTAGGGACTATGGCTACAAATTGAGCAAAGACCCTCTCCTATGTGATAATGAGAGTGCAATTCGCATGGCGGATAATCCCGTTGAGCACAACCGCACTAAACACATAGACATCTGGTATCACTTTTTTGAGAGATCACCAACAAAAGGGGATATTGAAATTGCTTATGTTAGCACCCACAACCAATTAGCTGATATCTTTACCAAGCCTCTAGATGAAAATACTTTTAGAAAACTTAGGAATGAGCTCAATATTCTTGATTCTTGGAATGAGCTCAATATTCTTGATTCTTGGAACTTTTATTGAAATCTTGCTCACATTGCTCATTTATATACCTTTGATCATGTCTCTTTCATTTGGTACAAATACATATTTCTTATTCTTCTTGTGCTAAGGCTAAGACTAATGTGCTTCTATGAGTATCTCTATGATTAGCCTTAGATTGAAAGGGAAATGGAGGATTCGGTAAGGCAAGGCTTTCACTCAACTCTGTCGGTATCATTTATCCTTTGCCCTCCTTATAAATTTTCATTCCTATTCATTGGATGAGAATTAAAAGGTCTCTCAAGATTCTTCGTTTTTGGCGATTAATGCCAAGGGGGGAAATTAATATGCCCAAAGCCAAAGGTCCACACCACCACCCTATTTTCAAAACTGTTTCACAAAGGGGGGTGGAATCTTTCAAATTACAAAAACCCTCTTGACAACTAAGGGGAGAAATTCTTCAGAGGAGCTTTTAATTAACCAAAGGAAAAGCAATTGAAACAGGGGGAGAATTTTCAAAATCTTGAAAAATGCTTTTTGAAATCATATTCTTATACCATTGGCTATTTGCAAAAGAATTTGAAAATAATTTTCCATAAGATTTGGAAAAATAAGATAGGTGGTGCAAATGTGGTCCAAAATGTTAAACAAGAAGAAAGCAATCATATATACTTAGAAATACTTTCAGTTGGTTTAAATTCAAAGTAACTTTTGCACAACTATCAAATTGCAAACTAGTTACATTACTACACTTTATATTTGCTTTGGTTTGTGTTAGCATCAATCACCAAAAATGGGGAGATTGAAAGGGAAATGGGCTTAAAACATTTCCTATAATTGATTTTGATGTTTGACGTCCATCACAAACTACGTGGACTAACTAGTTTGCCGAGTTGTCAATTATCTTAGGTGCATAAAGTTCAACATAAACCAACAAAGAAAATAAGTTGAGGAACTCTACAAAGTTTGGAGCAAAGAAAAGCATTGGTGCTGCCAATGGCGCACCGGACACTGTCCAGTGCCCAGGCCGAGCACCTCGCGAACTGGGCGCTCTCGATTTTTTCTGGGATTCGCTCCGCTATAATTCACCGGACTGTTCGGTGTGCACCGGATATGTCCGGTGAGCTAACGGAGCAACGGTCAACTACGCCCAACGGTCGACTGCGGTGAACAGTGAACAGTGGAAAGCGGAGAAGCCAGAAGTCAGAGCTGCGAAGTCAAAACACACCAAACTGTCTGGTGTGCCACCGGACTGTTCTGTGCCGCAAAAGGACAAAGGACTTCAACGGTCAACCGCTCCAAACCCCAATGGTCTGCTGATGTGGCACACACCGGACAATGAACACTGTCATGTCCGGTGCGCCACCGGACTGTCCGGTGTGCCCATCGACAGCAACGGCTGGAATTGTGGTTGGGGCTATAAATACCCCCCAACCACCACCATTCAAGACATCCAAGCCTCCTACACTTCTCATTCAATACAAGAGCAAAGGCAAACACTTCAAAGAAACAATCAAAGCATTCAATCCCCTCCAAGCTCCAAAATCAACTCAATTGCTTAGAGTCTTGAGAGAGGATCATTTGTGTTTCTTTTGTTGCTTGAATTGCTCTCTTCTTCTGACTCTAAACTTCTAAGTGCTTTGTAAAGCTAGCAAGAGACACCTAAGTGTGTGGTGATCCTTGCGGGGTCTTAGTGATCCAAGTGATTAAGGAGAAAGCACTCGATCGGTCTATGTGACCGATTGAGTGAGGGAAAGGGTTGGAATAGATCCGGCCTTTGTGGCCTCCTCAATGGGGACTAGGTTCTTTGGATCCGAACCTCGGTAAACAAATCGACGTGTTCATTTGTGTTGATCTCCACTTGATTTGTTTCCCCTTTCTTTCCTCTCTCTTAAAGTTCCCTTGCTCATATTAATTTGAGTTGGCTCCCAAAGTTATCCGCATTGATTGAGCAACTCTTGACAATGAGAACTATCTTACGCACTCCAAATTATTTCTAACACTAACCCCAAGTATAGTACGTGTTTAAAGTCTATAATTTTCAGGTTTCTCTTATTCACCCCCTCTAGACGACTTTCATAAATCTTAGTACTCACAGTGTGTATGGAATAAGCTGTAACAACTCAAACCCATCAATTAAAAACAATTCAATTTTTGTTGTTAAACCCATTAGAGAAAAAATATTTTCAAAAATACGAAAATAATGATATAAAAGATAAGCAACTTTTGAAGTAACACAAAGTTTAAATCAGTGATTGATGTATACATGCTTGGAGCATGATTTTTATTTGTCAATAAATCACAAAGATTTTATTTTTGACTTAATATAATTTATTCTGTGAGTGAAGCCACTTATAGATTTGTTTGTCTAAAATTATTTATTCTAAAAATTTGGGTGGTTTTAGTTGTAAAATATATATTTTTGGATTTATTATAATTTTAGAATATTTAAAAAACACACGATTGGTGGAGTGGTAGGAGAGGAGTTCTTGCCTCCTCGAATCTGGGCCCAGCAATGGCCCCGAACGTCAGTCAAAGAACACACGAGCGCAACCGACCTACGCTCGCGAGCCCACACTCCATCGCCTACATTGAAATGCCCCGCCGCTCCGCGCCTGGCCCCGGCGTGCAACCGTCACATTCCATTCCAAGGAACACCTGCTCTGCTCCGCTCTCGCCCCTCGCCTCTCCCTTCCACGCAACAGACCGACGGCCGTCTGCCGTCGCCGTCGCCGCCGCGCCACCAGCCCACCACACCACCAGTCCACCACCACCCGGCGGAAGCCGCGACTATGGAGCTGTTTCCCAACGGGGGCTTCGTGCGGCTGCGCAGCCGTGCGCGGGACAAGTACGTCCACGCCGACGCGGACGCGAGCGGGGTCTCCCTGCGCCCGCTCGGCGCCGCGCCCTCTGTGAACGCGGTGTGGAAACCGGAGCATTGGCCCGGCGAAGAGGACATCTTCCTCCTCCAGGGCGCCGCCTACGGCCGGTACCTCGCGGTCTCGGACCAGGATGCGCCGCCCGGCCACCGCGGCGTCCGCGCCGTCCAGCGCGACTACAACTCGCCGCACGTGGATGCTCCCTTCATGTGGACGGCCTTTAGGGTGGATGCCGACCAGAACTACGTCCGCTTGCACAACCACCAGCGCTGGCTCCGCGCCAACGGCAGGCACCGCTACTGGAACAACGTCGTCACCGTCGATACCAGGAACGGCAGCCTGACCACGATGATGCAGTGGAGGGTTGAGGCCATCCCAGTGAGCCCGCAGCCGCTACCCCTTCTGCCTCCACCTCAACAACCTACGGTGAGTTCGCCATCCTTTCTCCTTTCGACTCCTCATGTTTATCCCGTGAACGGGTTACTTGGATGTTGGAACTTGCACATCTTCCAAGCATGGATGTTTCTTCTTCGCGTTGAGATTATCTCAACAACATATGCCTAATCTGATTATTGCACTCTCCTGGCCGCAATCTTTGCGTTTATTCTTGCCGAAGTCTGAACTTAATAAAACTCTTCACTTCTTCCGAAAGAAGACTCAACCTGCTAGTTCTTGCTGATGAAATTTGGTGTTCACGGCGATCTGTCTCTCGAAAGTTCTGATTCGGTATCCCACGCTCCTAGCAAGCTTTAGTAACGCCTTCTTGTATTCTCGAGCCTCTGCATTTCTTGTTCTTTAGGATGCAATTATCGATCACATAAATTACCATCCCATTTCCTACCACTTATCCAGAAATTGTTGTCTGTTCTAGTTCTAGATTGTGGTGGCTTTAAGAATTGCTCTGCCAGCGTTAATCTACATTTGATCATGGTAGAATGTCGTGGCCTATTCAAGTGTTCTATTGCAACAGATTCATGTAAGCCGTGGCCTATTCAAGCGGCGGGCCAAGGTGCATCCATTTGCGGGCCGGATGATCCGGCACGTGCAGATGGACGATGATGGGTTTATTCATGACAAGCCTGAATTCAACTTCAACGACTACTCCGTGTCCAACCTGAGGACCGAGCTGGCGCTCCGTCAGGGTGACGAGAACATCACGTTGTGCCTGCGGGCCGGCATATATGCGCTCGCAATCCCGCTTATCACAGACCTGCCTCATAACACAGATCCCCTGGACATCATAGTGGTCACCACCGGATCACCAGGTGAGCTAGAACTCTGTCGCTTTCGCAGTAGTGTGGACCACTTATCATTTCATCTTGTGCGATGTATAAAGTGTCCAGCCTCCAGCGGTAAGGGCAGTGTGGATTGCAAACAACATAGCCCATGCAAAGCTCTGAATTTGATTTTTTTTGAAGGATCATCAGAATTGGTTCAAAACTAGAGTCTGCTTTTGTTCTGTACTAGTTCAGAATTTGCTATGCAAAGAGATCAATGTAAACTTTGAGTAGAACACAATGTCATACGGACAACAGGGAAATGTTACTTGCCTGTTGTTTTGCTTAGCCCACAGTTATTCAGAGAAATTCTGCAACTTCACATAGTAGCTGCAGTTGTTTTTTCTGTTTTTTTAACACTTTACTCCAGTTGTGCTCTACTTTGTTTTGTGAGGATTGCATTTCATAGCATGGTGGTCAGGTCACAAATTCAGTTGTTCCAATAATCTGAACCCCAGTTCGCATACATTCAGTTGTTCTGCTTGATAGCCAATAGTGTTGTCTACATAAGTAGACAATATTTGTCAATCTTGGGGCAAACTGTCTATTGTTATCTATTATGTCTACTCTTGACTAGGTCCCTTGCTGTTATTATATGATCCCTAAGTATGTCATTCTTTTTCTTGTTCCTTTGCCAATTCAGGTTTTGAGATGTTAGAATACCCACAGTTTGATGAGCCACCAGAACCGTAAAGGAGTACGGGGGCAGAGCTTCTATTCATCTTTGGGAAAAGCATTGCTACCCCTGATATATACAGTGACATGAGAATTGATTGTTATCTTTTGTTAAGATAGTTTCAGAAAAAAAAATCTGTAATGGTGGTTAGATTTGATGCGATCCACTGACCGGATGCGGTTTCAGATGACATTTCAGTTTCAGAAACTTAAAAATGCTGAAAGCATTATGTAGAAATTTTGGTGAACGGCTTTGCAAGGAAACATCGGCTGGAAGGATCGGAAGCTCACCTTTGCGCATAACATAACCCTATCAATTTCAACCGGGACATGAAAATTGCTTCACTTGTGTGTTCATAATTGTTGAAGGTCTCCACATGACTTTGTGAACTCAATGCCCCCTTGATATATGATCGCAGCACCACGAAGCAGACTATCTAGATAGCACGCCTGAGAGGTTCAGCACTTCAGCTTCAGTGCTTGGGACTTATTCTAGATCTCTAGTACAGTATTGTTGTTGCATCATTTATCTCAAGTTAACTCAACAAAAAATTAAAATTGTGTGTTTGGTCTAGTGGAATTATCTTGCTTTGGGTGCGAGAGGTTCTGAGTTTGATTCTCGTAATGCCCCTTATTTCATTTTTTATTTTTTGTATTCTAGCTTCTGCACGCTTTGTAACGTTTTTTTTTTGCCACCTGGTCGGCCACGACGTGCTGGGGGAGCTCGTCGACGTACTACGCAAGCCTTCTTCGGCACACATGATGGATAAGATTCGGTTCGCTTAAGGCCTCATTCGTTTGTGTCGGATTGTACCCGGAATCGTTCTAACTAATCAAAGTTTATATAAATTAGAGAAGCAATCTGGTTAGAAATTATTCCGACACACTAATCCATCACAAACAAACAAGGCCTAAACCGACCAGAGCTTCTGTCGTAGAAGAATACAACATAGCAGTCGCATGCTTACTAACGACTCCTTTGCTCGACTGGCACGACTACTTTTATCATCTAGGGATATTAATAGATCATGATCTAAATATTTTTTTATAATTAGGGACTTTATTAAATTTTAGTTCAAAAATGAATATAAATAGAGATTGATCTAAATCCAATTTGATTCCTAAATTTTATAATGTAAAGTTTAGAGCCAGTTACCACCCCTATTACCACCAAACGCTCTTAGGGTACCTCAGACGGCTATACATGTGTAGCAAATAACTTAACAGAATCTGTTCGAGCTAAGGACCCCGAATAAATCACTAATAACCAAGATCGCAGGATTAAGTAAACACAACTTACATACCAACATTTGCAGCGGAAATTAATTCATTATTACAAAAGATTACAAATTACACTGAGTTTATCAAAATACAATTATCGGAGTGAATACAACTCACACTTTGAATGTATAAAACATTTATAAGTTTAAAAATACATACTAGCTTAAGTGGTAATCCTAATAAAGAAACTATAGACATAATATACTTATATATAAGAAAGTCGACCCCACCGGCACTTAACATCAACCACAATCAAAGCAAACTCAGAATCTGCAACAACATATGAAATAAAACCTTGAGTAGTCAATTTCTCAGTAAGACTTACCAGACTAAAGAAAATACTTTCAAGGATATACTAGCTTGTGGGAAATCAAGGTAAAGCTTATCAAGTTTCAAAAGACTCTTTTTTGCAGAAAAGCTTACTAGTAGTGGGTCATTCGGCCAAAATTTTATTTAACTAGTTCTTTCCTAATTCTAGATTTACCTGATCTAGAGTAATCACTTGTCCTGATCTAGCTTTATTTTAACGAAGATCATGTTTTACTTATTATCTACGATGAAGGTTGAAGATCTAGTCTTCATATCCATGAAGTAATGGCAATCCGAATCATTTAATACCTAGCTGGGAATCTCCAACCACATTAGTATCAATATTAGTATGTGTACATC
Organism: Zea mays; assembly: GCF_902167145.1. Classification (NCBI taxonomy): domain Eukaryota; kingdom Viridiplantae; phylum Streptophyta; class Magnoliopsida; order Poales; family Poaceae; genus Zea; species Zea mays. Next base: position 87,568,779 of record NC_050101.1, read on the forward strand.
TAGTACAAATAGTGACATGTTCAACAGCAGATGTAGAAGGTTTGCAAACATTCAATTCTTCAATCGTAGCAATTAAATTATCATTCTCAATTCTAAGACAAGAAATTGAATCATTGCACATATTAAGCTCTTTAGACAAATTTCCACATTTTCTACATCTAGAGCATAAGCATTTTTCAATTTAATAGATTTTTTATTTTCCTTAGCGATCAAGTCCTCTTGGCATTCCAAGAGATCATCCATCTCGTTAATGGTTTCTATCAATTCATTTATTTTCTTCTTTTGATCCTTAGTAAGGTTAGCAAAAAGAGAGGTTAAATCATCATTATCATCACAAGAGCTACCCTCATCATCGGAAGTAGTGTATTTGAGGGTATCTCTAGAATGTACCTTCTTCTTCTTGTCGTCCTTAGCCATTAGGCATTTGTGGCCGACGTTGGGAAAGAGAAGGCCCTTGTTGATGGCGATGTTGGCGACGTCCTCGTCGGAGGAGGAGTCGGTGGAGCTCTCGTCGGAGTCCCATTCCCGCCCCATGTATGCCTCGCCACCCTTCTTCTTGTAGTATCTTTTCTTCTCCATTTTCTTCTTCCCTTTCTTGTCGTCATCCCTGTCACTTTCACTTTAAGCACATGATTTCAAAGTGTGAAATCCACATTTGTCTTTAGAAAGAAAAGGTAAGAATAATCAGAGTAAGCGGAAATAGATGAGAAAAGATCAAGATAAGTGTAGAAAAGAATCAGAGTAGCAAAAGGTAAGTAAGTATTGGTTGTCCAGTCCTATCTAGGTTTCGTCCTACAGTCAACATTCCTCTGATACCACTTCTGTCACACCCGGATTTCGGGGCACCAAGACCCGGGCGCGAACATAATCACCAGGTGTGCTGGGACCAAGTCTCACACATATGATGAATCATGGCACAGGATCGAATGTCACATCTTTACTATATAATAGGAGTTCTGTACAAAATAAATAATTACATTATAAGGAGACAACGGTCCAGCAAACCAAAGTTGACTTGGAGACGACGACCTAGACCTCTCACGAACCCATCGCAGCATCCTCCACGCGCCTCACCTGTGGTACCTGTTCTTGACCTGTGGGGGGGGGGTGTGAGACAGCAAGAGTGAGCTCACATACGTTCATCGCTCAACAAGTTGTGGGGAATAATGTGCATGAACTCGCCAAAGGTGGGAGCTCACGTGTAAGGCTTACCAAAGAGGATGGTTAGAGCTGAGCATTGCTTTTAAAGTTGGTCAAAATTTTATTAGCAATTACTAAGTATAAGTAAATATCAACCCAATTAAGTAGTAGAACAAAAGTAACAACCTCACCTGCGATGCAATGCATATGACAAATTGAGTTTAAGTTCCATAATTTAATCATGTGAGTGTCCGAGCCGCTCATGACCGTGAGCACGGCTAGTATACCAGTTTTACACTCTGCAGAGGTTGCACATCTTTACCCACAAGTCGTGTTACCCATTTGCCACAGAGTTGATCAGACTCCATACACCTCTACCAAGGAAGCGAGGCAGGGTACCACTACGAGGCCTTTACAAAGTTCCACTAGCTTCAGAAAACCCGCTACAGTTTATAGGAAGCTCCAGTGCAGGGTTCTTGCCTGACCGCCATCGCAGCAAAATCAACCAAGGACCTCCCTGCACTGACCACTCCCCTACTGCCCTTGCCCCTTTCGGGTAAGGTAGTCCTCCACTAGCTTTCCTTATTAATCAGCCAAGGGTGTCCATAAACCCTTGTGGTAGCACTGTTTTCCCGGGTGGTTCTCCATGTTCCCATTAACATAATGATCTTATCATGAATAATAATAATAATAAACAGATAACAAAAGTGTAATCATGAATAATGTATCTCCATACCCAAAACCACATATAGCACTAGCATGTACTACCCAAAAATTTAGTAGTAAAATCAGTGGTGAAACAAGGTATAAAGATAGCCAAATCTAGGGTAACCTATTGGGTCCCAGCAAAATTAACCTATGCAGATCATTATGATTAATAAGAACATGAATGAGTAAAAGAAGTGATCAAGGACACAACTTGCCTGGCACTTGAGATTCCAGGTACCAACTTGCTTTACAGATGACACGTGCCCCGCGCTAGTCGTAGCAATACAAACAAACATGGTGTTGGGGACTTGTTCTCAAATGCTATAAGTTAAGAACAAGGCAACACAAAAAATATTAAACGTTAAAGTCCTTCGTCCTTCGGAGCACTATTTCCCTTGGGATATAATGCTTTTCGGACGAAGGTTATGAAGGACATACCTTCATCAACACATCATATAATAATGAAGAAGGAATTATATAGAATATAATGTACACAATTATGTATAATTAACAACTCATTTCTATATTATTATTATGGAAACATAGAAATGATATCAAATTACAAATGTACCTTCGTCTTGAAAGAAGGTAAAAATACAAGCGTGACGCAAAAGTAAATGCCAAGTCAGCGTGAACAGTACGGGGGCACTTTTCACCTATTTATAGGCACGGGACATAGCTCATATAAAATTACACCCATGCCCTTTACATTTGGTAGTAATTCTATAGTAATCCACCGAGGTCTGAATAGCCTTTTCATCTTTAAGTCGGTTTCCTTTTCTGCTATTACGCCGAAGCTTTCCTGCTCACAGCTTTGGTGCTGTGTCGACCTTCGTATTCTTTGGGCTTCTCCCACTGTGGTACCAATTTGAGTCCGAAGATACCTGTTCACACATTATACTCCAGAAACATCGTTAAATCATGTTTTTGAGGACCTTCGGAAGCCGAAGGCCCCCAACAGTAGCCCCTCGCAATATTAATTTGTTAGATTAATAAATTTAAATTGCGACATGGACGAAGGCCTTAAGCCGAAGGTCCGAAAAAACACCTTTCCTTTGCTAGAATAGCAACATTCACTGACAAGCGGGGTTTTCCAATTTTCAATGCACTGGGCGTATAAATAAGAGCATACCACGAGCTCACTTGGTACGCTTTCTTGCCATCTGCTCTTGCTTACTCAATTTTTAGCTCTTGCGCACCAACACTTGCTTGGCCTTTTAAGTTTTTAAGCTTCGGCTTTGAAAACAGTTTTTAGCATTTTCGAAGATGTCTGAAGACAAAAAGGCTGCTATCAAGATGAAGCTGAGTCTCTCTGAAGAGAAAAACCTGGGGTTTCTTGAAGCAATGTCGAAAACCAACACAGAAAAGATCACCAAAGAGATTTTAGAAGGTTTGTCTGAAGATACTGATGACAGCGACAGTTATGATGCGGATAGCGGTGATGAAGACTCCGAAGATCGCCCTTGGCGACCAAGCCATGCGGTCTTCGGCAAATCAAGTATCAAAGAAAATCATCTTGTCAACATGAGGGGAAGATATTTCCGGGACTTGTCCATTGTGAGGGCCTACGAAGGAGAAAAGACTTGTCCGACCCCTGAGGAAAATGAAGTCGTAGTGTTCCGAAGCTTTTTGAAAGCTGGATTACGATTTCCCCTGAGCAGCTTTTTCATAGAGGTGCTGAAAATATTTGAAATCTATCTTCACCAACTTACCCCCGAAGCAATCATAAGGATGAATATCTTCGTGTGGGCCGTGAGAAGCCAAGGTCTGGAACCTGATGCGAAAAGTTTCTGCAACATACACGAATTGTTATACGAGACAAAACCCTGGGGTAAGGAGCAATATCACAATAATTTCGGCTGCTACAGTTTCGTCTCTCGGTCTGGGTCAAGCTGTCCTGTGCCAACCTTTCGGAAGAGATGGCCCGGCGACTGGATGACAGAATGGTTTTATGTGAAGAATAACCTGAAAACACGGGAAGATATCAAAGGTATAATTATGTGCCCTATTTGGCAACGCTTCGGCCTACGGAGGCCGAAGGTTGAAATAAATGAAGCTGCCGAAGAATGCCAGAGAGCCTTCGGAGTTGTTTGCTCTTTTATTGGGACGAGAGATCTGGTCCAAGAGCATATTGCCTTCAGAGTTTGTCCGCTTGCGGAAAAATGGGAAATGCCGCAAGAGACCAAAAAAGAGGCTGACGAAGGTGGACTTATCAGGCTGAAGTATACTTTCAAGTTCGGAGATAAATTCGTTGAGCCAGATGATGACTGGCTAAAAAGCATTGAAAATTTAAGTGATGAACTACTTGGGGTTTATTCAAAGGCCGAAGATACTGCATTGTCAGCAGCCTTCGGAGGCCGGAAAAAGAAAAGACTGAACCGAGTGTTTGACGCAATTCGGTTCGTGTACCCCGACTACCACTATCCAGCGCGGGGCCAAAAAAGAAAAAGCGCAACTTCTGCACAGGAAACTGCTTCAGCCGCTCCCAGCGAGCCAGCGCCAAAGAGACAAAGGGTAAAGGTTCTCACACACCGGCCACGCTACATTGAACCAGCTTCAGTGCCTGAGTTCGCCGGTGAAACCTCTTCGGCCACCGATATTAAAGAACCAACTTCAGTGTCGAAGATCGAAGAAAAAGCTGAAGCACCCTCAGCAGAGAAAGCAGAAAAACCGAGTACTGAAGGAACGAAAATATTGGAAATTTTAAGTCCTTCAGCAAGTGTTGAGACATTAAAAAACCAAAAGGGCCCAGCAGTGACCCCGAAAAGAAAAAGAATGGTCAATGTACTAGATGTATTGGAGACAATTAAGTCCTCAAGCACGACTCCGAAGAAGACTGTTGAAACTTCCGAAGCGGAAATTGAAATCTTTGATACTGAAGCTCTAAAGCAACAAGCTGAGACTGAAGCTGGGCCTTCAGAACCTACGAAGGTAAAATCCTTGGAAATCGAGGAAGAAAAAATGACGGAGCCAATTCTTGTTGAAGAAGTCAGTGCTGTTGCCCCCGAAGCATCCCCCAAAGTCCTTGATTATATTGTTCGACATGCTTCGGGGAAAAAGTTATCAGAAGAAGAAGTTTTTGAAGCTAATCACTATGCCAAAGAGTTGAAATATCCGAAGGGGGCACTAGTGTTCAATGGTACAAATGAAGAAGATTTCCTATACTGTCTCCCGGATAACAAAGAATTACTCGTCTGCCGGGAAATGGCCCGAAGCATGGGGTTTCCGAAACTGGAGGCTGGCCTCTGCGCGTTGTCAAAGGACGATCTTGCGGACAGCCTTGCGTATAATAGCCTGAAGGTACGAGATCTACGCATTTGGAAACTTTATGATTTGAAATCTATTCTTTTATTCTTAGACTCACTCTTTTATATATAGGGTTTAATACTAAGCAACGCGCTGAGAGCGCAAAAGAATGCCGAAGACGAGAGCTATGAAATTGCTTTCAACAACCTCCGAACGGAGGTTATCAGACTAAGAAATGAAGCCTTGGAAAAGGACAAAATTCTAGTTACATTGGTGGATAAAATAAAGGAGGACGAAGCTGCCTCTAAAGCACAAGTTGCGGCTCAAAAGCACGAGATTGACGATCTTCGGAAGCAATTAGCCCGAGCTAAAGAAGAACACATACTTGAAGAAACGAAGCGAGAACTTAGCGACCAATGGGCAAATCATTTAGAAGGAACTGTTGAAGAGCTTCGTTCGTCCAAGAAAAGATGCTATGACAAATCTATGGAGTGTGTTAAGAAAATGAAAGCTAGCTTCGCCAGCGTTGGCACATTTTCGAGCAAAGAAAACTTTACAAGAGGCAACCCCGAAGGTCCCATCGAATGGATTAATCACGAAGCTGAGGCCTTTGAGGAAATTTTAAATAGCCGTGGAGACATATGCGCTTTTTCGGGTGCCAGGGGGATTGCCACCATTTTGGAGAGAAAGGATTGTGAGCATATAAAGATTTTAGCACAGTCCGAAGCTACTTTGTCCTTCGAAGATGCAGAAGATCCTTCAGCCGAAGCTAGCATGGTTGGTGGAAAATTTTTCACCGATATCTGGGACAATGGTGGCCGAGAAATGGCCCGAGAAATTATCCAGAAAAGCGAAAAAGGCATCCATGACGCTAGAAAAGTAGCAGAGGCTGTTGAGAAAACCGCAGAGCCCGAAGGGCAAATAGGTATTAACTAATGGTTTTTATTGTGTTATAATTTTTGATTTTAAACTTCGTTCGCAATTTGTAATAGCAATGTAGCCGTATCCTGTCCTCCCTCAGATCCTACTAAAGCGCCTCCAGGCCCTCAGCCGAAAGATGACGATGAAATTAAAAAGATGGCTGAAGCTATCATGAATCAAGTTGTCAATCAACTCCTGAACGAAGCTGCGGAAGTAGTACTTAGGGAAGACTAGATGCTATTGTAAAAACATCTGAAATGTAATATGTGTAATATCTTGTAACCCTGAATGTAATATACTTGTTTTTTATGGTTCAATTCTTTACGATGCATGAAATTTACATACATACCGTTTTTGAGTCTTTGACGAAAAAACACCTTCCCTTCTTTTCATGCTTCGTGAAGAAGAATTTTCATTTATCACAACTATATCCATAGTGTTCTGATGAAGAATATCCAAGCTTCGTGAAAATATTTTCCGAAGCTACACTCCGAAGATCAATATTGTATCTCCTTGTGACTTAGCATGATTTTCCCTTTTTCAAAGCATTCTTCCGAAGATCAATATTGTGTCCCCTTCTTGTATATGCAGCATGATGTATGATGCTTATGCTATGCGAAATGATATGATGATGTTATGCTATGTAAAATGATATTTATTCCGAAGATACACGCACATCCCTGCAATAAAACACATAATCTTTTTAAATCAGCGTTGACTTTTCGCTGTAAGCCTCCCTTAGGAGCTTCTTCGCCTTTTACTTCAGCGGAATCAGCGTTTATTTTTCGCTGTAAGCCTCCCTTAGGAGCTTCTTCGCCTTTTACTTTCAGCGGTATTCGCGTTGACTTTTCGCGCTTCGCCTTTTACTTAGGCGGTATCAGCGTTTATTTTTCGCTGTAAGCTCTGCATTCCCTTTGGAACGACTTTTGAGCAGGAAACTTACACTGCGCTCCCTTTGGAATGGCTTTGTGTAACTTCAGCAAACTTACTCTGCGTTCCTTGGAACGACTTTTTGTTGCTTCGAAGAATTCATGTCGTGCCTTTTTAAAATAAACTCTTTATAATTCGAAGGTCCTTCTTGCTATCGCAAATCTTTAAGCTTCAACAACTTAAGCCTGTAGAGGAGATATATTTTCCTTGTGGCAGACAACGAAATCATTACGTGAGATTTAAAAAGTGTCCTTTATTACACAGAAAATAAAACTGAATGGAAAAGACTACTATCAAGGTAGGATATTTGTCAATAAATGTGCTTCGACTCTGGCACAGTGCTATTGACTGTGCGAGCTTCGGACTGTTCTCTGAAGTCCCTTTGGTGTTGAGCATATTGGCCCCCTTCTGGCTGCTGGCCTTGTTGCAGCGGTGGTGGAGGCGGAGGCTGTTGCCAGGAAGCTTGAGGTTGACTCGCCGAAGCTACAGAAACTGCAGGGTGGTTGCCTACATATTCTGGGATATAAGGCGAATGATACGAAGCAGTGTGCATGATCTGCTTTGGCTGACCCTGTTGTGCTGCAGCTTCGGCTATCTCCTTTTGCTTCTGGATGGTAACATGGCACATCCTGGTGGTATGGCCCTTGTTTTCACCACAGAACAAGCAAAATGTTCTCCTTGGTTGATCTCCAAATCTTCCGCCGAAGCCCCTGGCGCCTCTGCCTCTTGGAGCTGGCGGCCGGAAGGAGCTTTGCTGTTGCCCCGAAGCCTGTGAAGAGCCCTGTGGCCTTTGCTGCTGACTCCCCTTATCATCATTTTGAGTAGAGTTGTGAATTGACCTGACGTGCCTCGGATAAAATCTTCCTCCAAAGCCCCTGGTCATTTCGGAAAACCTGAAAGCCTCCTCCCTTCTTTGACGAAAATCATTGTCGGCCCGAATATACTCGTCCATCTTCTGGAGCAGCTTCTCCAAAGTTTGAGGAGGCTTCCTAGCAAAGTACTGAGCTGAAGGTCCTGGCCGAAGTCCCTTGATCATGGCCTCAATGACAATTTCGTTTGGCACTATTGGCGTCTGTGCCCTCAAACGCAAGAACCTCCGGACATACGCCTGAAGGTATTCTTCGTGATCCTGGGTGCACTGGAATAGAGCTTGAGCAGTGACCGGCTTCGTCTGAAACCCTTGGAAGCTGGTTAACAACATGTCCTTCAGCTTTTGCCATGAAGTGATCGTTCCTGGTCGAAGGGAGGAATATCAGGTTTGAGCAACACTCCTGACAGCCATAACAAAAGATTTTGCCATGACTACAGTATTGCCACCATACGAAGATACTGTTGCTTCGTAGCTCATCAAAAACTGCTTCGAGTCTGAATGGCCGTCAAATATAGGAAGCTGGGGCGGCTTGTAGGACGGAGGCCAAGGTGTAGCCTGCAGCTCAGCGGACAGAGGAGAAGCATCATCAAAAGCAAAATTTCCATGGTGGAAATTCTCATACCAGTCATCTTCGTTGAAGAAATCCTCCTGATGAAGATCTTTGTGCTGAGGTCTTCGGTTCTGCTCATCTTGAGTATGATGACGAACTTCTTCAGAGGCTTCGTCTATCTGCCTTTGCAGTTCAACTAGCCTGGCCATCTTTTCCTTCTTCCTCTGCACCTGTTGATGAAGCATCTCCATGTCTCTGATTTCTTGGTCTAGCTCATCCTCTTGCAGTGTCGGGCTGACAGCCTTCCTCTTCTGGCTTCGGGCCTCCCGAAGGGAGAGAGTCTCCTGATTGGGGTCCAACGGTTGCAGAGCTGCAGCCCCAGTTGCTGAAGCTTTCTTCGGCGCCATAGCGAAGGTTTATGAGTGGAAGTGAGTTCACCGGAGGTGGGCGCCAATGTTGGGGACTTGTTCTCAAATGCTATAAGTTAAGAACAAGGCAACACAAAAAATATTAAACGTTAAAGTCCTTCGTCCTTCGGAGCACTATTTCCCTTGGGATATAATGCTTTTCGGACGAAGGTTATGAAGGGCATACCTTCATCAACACATCATATAATAATGAAGAAGGAATTATATAGAATATAATGTACACAATTATGTATAATTAACAACTCATTTCTATATTATTATTATGGAAACATAGAAATGATATCAAATTACAAATGTACCTTCGGCTTGAAAGAAGGTAAAAATACAAGCGTGACGCAAAAGTAAATGCCAAGTCAGCGTGAACAGTACGGGGGCACTGTTCACCTATTTATAGGCACGGGACATAGCTCATATAAAATTACACCCATGCCCTTTACATTTGGTAGTAATTCTATAGTAATCCACAGAGGTCTGAATAGCCTTTTCATCTTTAAGTCGGTTTCCTTTTCTGCTATTACGCTGAAGCTTTCCTGCTCACAGCTTCGGTGCTGTGTCGACCTTCGTATTCTTTGGGCTTCTCCACTGTGGTACCGATTCGAGTCCGAAGATACCTGTTCACACATTATACTCCAGAAACATCGTTAAATCATGTTTTTGAGGACCTTCGGAAGCCGAAGGCCCCCAACACATGGTATAGCTAAAATTAACATCACACCAAACATAAGAACAAACTGAATAAGGATGATCTACGCGTTTCTACGAGACTAACGCAACTTGAACGGATCAAATCGGAGTTAAAACGGAGGAGATACGAATTTCTTGAGGTTTTATGTATTTGATACGAGATTAGCTAAGAAATGAATTTTAATACCATTTTCGTGTTAAAACAGAGACACTAAGTATTAAACAATATTAATACAAAATTATAGGGACTGGGATAGATTAAAAGGGGTTAAAATGCATTTTTTAGGAGTTAATTGAGTTCCTATAATTATTCTCACACAAAAATGTATTTTCTAAATGAATTCCTTTGATTTTCTGTTCTCTGGACCGAGCGCACCATTTACAGAAAACACAGGGACTACGTCGCAAATATTTCAAGACTCAGTGTACAGCCGCATAGGACGGCGGGTTTAGTTTTAAACTAATCAGGGACTCTTTTGCAATATTACTGTCGGGGACCATAATTAGGGGTACCCTTAAGACGCCTAATTCTCAGCTGGTAACCCCCATCAGCATAAAGCTGCAGAGGCCTGATGGGTGCGATTAAGTCAGGGATCAGTCCATACGAGCGACTCGATCATGCCTCGCCCGAGCCTAGCCTCGGACAAGGGCAGCCGACCCCGAGGGATTTCCGTCTCGCCCGAGGCCCCCCTCCAACGGCGGACACGTCTCCGGCTCGCCCGAGGCCTTGCCTTCGCTAAGAAGCAACCCTGACTAAATCGCCGCGCCGACCGACCGAGTCGCAGGAGCATTTAACGCAAAGGTGGCCTGACACCTTTATCCTGACGCGCGCCCCCCGGCAGAGCCGAAGTGACCGCCGTCACTTCGCCGCTCCACTGACCGGTCTGACAGAAGGACAGCGCCGCCTGCGCCACTCCGACTGCAGTGCCACTTGACAGAGTGAAACTGACAGGCAGTCAGGCCATGCCAAAGGCACCATAGGAAACTCCGCTCCGCCCGACCCAGGGCTCGGACTCGGGCTAAGCCCCGGAAGACGGCGAACTCCGCTCCGCCCGACCCAGGGCTCGGACTCGGGCTAAGCCCCGGAAGACGGCGAACTCCGCTCCGCCCGACCCAGGGCTCGGACTCGGGCTAGGCCCCGGAAGACGGCGAACTCCGCTCCGCCCGACCCAGGGCTCGGACTCGGGCTAGGCCCCGGAAGACGACGAACTCCGCTCCGCCCGACCCAGGGCTCGGACTCGGGCTAGGCCCCGGAAGACGGCGAACTCCGCTCCGCCCGACCCAGGGCTCGGACTCGGGCTCAGCCCCAGAAGACGACGAACTCCGCTCCGCCCTGGTCTCTGCCGAACGACCTCCACCTCGCCCGACCCAGGGGCTCGGGCTCGGCCTCGGCCATGGAAGACAGACTCGACCTCGGCTTCGGAGGAGCCTCCACGTCGCCCGACCTAGGGCGCAGGCCAGCCACGTCAACAGGAAGCGCCATCATCACCCTACCCCGAGCCGACTCGAGCCGCAGAGAACAAGACCGGTGTCCCATCTGGCTAGCTCCGCCAGATAGGCAATGATGGCGCCCCGCAAGCCCTGTGACGACGGCGACTCTCAGCTCTCTTACGGAAGCAGGAGGATGTCAGCAAGGACTCAACCGCTCCGACAGCTGTCCCTCCGCTAGGCTCCGTTGCTCCTCCGACAGCCACGACATCACACCAGCTGGGTGCCAAGATCTCTCCGGCTGCCACATTGGCATGTACTTAGGGCGCTAACTCTCCCCCGCTAGACACGTAGCACTCTGCTACACCCCCATTGTACACCTGGATCCTCTCCTTACGCCTATAAAAGGAAGGACCAGGGCCCTCTTAGAGAAGGTTGGCCGCGCGGGGACGAGGACGAGACAGGCGCTCTCTTGGGGCCGCTCGCTTCCCTCACCCGTGTGGACGCTTGTAACCCCCTACTGCAAGCGCACCCGACCTGGGCGCGGGACGAACACGAAGGCCGCGGGATTTCCACCTCTCTCACGCCCGTCTCCGGCCACCTCGCTTCCCCCCTTCGCGCTCGCCCACGCGCTCGACCCATCTGGGCTGGGGCACGCGGCACATTCACTCGTCGGCTTAGGGACCCCCGGTCTCGAAACACCGACAGTTGGCGCGCCAGGTAGGGGCCTGCTGCGTGTTGACGAACAGCTTCCCGTCAAGCTCCAGATGGGCAGTCTCCAGCAACCTCTTCGGCTCGGGACGGTGCTCCGTTTCGGGAGTCTTGAGTTCATGTCCTTCGACGGCAGCTACGACATGATACTCTTTCCACCGCCGCGCGACAACGACAATGGCGGCCGACAACCCGCCCGCCGGCGGCGGAATCGACGACATCTTCCCCGCGTGGTGGAAGAACAACATTCGAGCTCGCCCCGTCCTCTCCCCCGCCAACGGAGGAGGAGGCGGGGCAACCAAGGCCAAGCGGGAGGACGCGCTTCGTCGGCTGTCGAGCGAATCGACGTCCCCAGCGCCCCAACGGGGGGCGCGTCGGGCGTCGACCTCGCGTTTGAGACGAAAGCGGGCGCCGTCCCCCCGCGACACGCCAATCCCATGCAAGTGGACGACGCCAGCGCGCTCGCGGAGAGCTTGCAGGACGTCGCCCTCGTACCTGACACGACAGTGCAATCAGTCCCCGACGTGACTATGTCGCTCCTCGTCGACCAAAAGGTACCGACTGATTCCCATCCTACGTCATTTCGACTCAGCCTCAACCCGCCTAGCGACCTTGCTTTGGCGGGCGCTCTCGTTGAGGCGAGTGCAACCCCTCTGGGGTTTCGCACGCGGTCGCCTTGGGACCGGTTGACGGATGTCTCGACCTATGGGCCCTCTGGGTCCGAGGAAGATGACGATCCCAGCATCTGTTGGGATTTCTCTGGATTTGGCAACCCCAGTGCCATGCGGGACTTTATGACCGCATGTGACTACTGCCTCTCCGACTGTTCCGACGGTAGCCGCAGCCTCGACGACGAGGACTGCGGCCCAAGCCGCGAATGCTTCCACGTCGAGCTAGGGGATCCCTCCGAAAACAACCATCTCGGCATGCCGGAGGACGGTGATCTCCCTAGGCCGGTGCCTCGCGCAGACATCCTGCGGGAGCTAGCTGTGGTCCCCGTTCCGACGGAGGGTCACGACCCACAGCTCGAGCAAGTCCGCGGGGCGCAGGCCAGGCTCGACGAAGGAGCAGGAGCGCTTGAGTCGATCCGCCGGGACGTCGGGCAGATATGGGCGGGCCAACCCCCGACCGGAGAAGTACGTCACCTGCCCCAGGGTTTCCAGCACCGCGTCGCCAACAACGTCAGGGTCAGGCCGCCACCCGCATCCAGTGGGGTCGGTCAGAACCTGGCAGCCGCAGCGATGCTCCTCCGCGCGATGCCGGAGCCATCAACCGCCGAGGGTCGGCGAATCCAGGGAGAGCTCAAGAATCTCCTGGAAGGCGCTGCGGTCCGACGGGCCGAGAGCTCTGCCTCCCGAAGGCAGGGATACCCCTCGGAACCTCATGCCGCGACTTCCCGATTCATGCGGGAAGCCTCGGTCTACACCGGGCGCACGCGCAACACCGCGCCTGCGGCCCCGGGCCACCTCGGCAACGAGCACCATCATCGCGACCGTCGGGCCCACCTCGACAAAAGGGTGCGCCGAGGCTACCACCCCAGGCGTGGGGGACGCTACGACAGCGGGGAGGATCAGAGTCCCTCGCCCGAACCACCTGGTCCACAGGCCTTCAGTCGGGCCATCCGACGGGCGCCGTTCCCGACCCGGTTCCGACCCCCGACTACTATCACAAAGTACTCGGGGGGAACGAGACCGGAACTGTGGCTCGCGGACTACCGCCTGGCCTGCCAACTGGGTGGAACGGACGACGACAACCTCATCATCAGCAACCTCCCCCTGTTCCTCTCCGACACTGCTCGTGCCTGGTTGGAGCACCTGCCTCCGGTGCAGATCTCCAACTGGGATGACTTGGTCCAAGCCTTCGCCGGCAATTTCCAGGGCACGTACGTGCGCCCCGGGAATTCCTGGGACCTCCGAAGCTGCTGACAACAGCCGGGAGAGTCTCTCCGGGACTACATCCGGCGATTCTCGAAGCAGCGCACCGAGCTGCCCAACATCACCGACTCGGATGTCATCGGCGCGTTCCTTGCCGGCACCACCTGCTGCGACCTGGTGAGTAAGTTGGGTCGCAAGACCCCCACCAGGGCGAGCGAGCTGATGGACATCGCCACCAAGTTTGCCTCTGGCCAGGAGGCGGTCGAGGCTATCTTCCGAAAGGATAAGCAGCCCCAGGGCCGCCCATCGGAAGATGCTCCCGAGGCGTCAACTCCGCGCGGTGCCAAGAAGAAAGGCAGGAAGAAGTCGCAAGCGAAACGCGACGCCGCCGACGCGGACCTTGTCGCCGCCGCCGAGTACAAGAACCCTCGGAAGCCCCCCGGAGGTGCTAACCTCTTCGACAAGATGCTCAAGGAGCCGTGCCCCTATCATCAGGGGCCCGTCAAGCACACCCTTGAGGAGTGCGTCAGGCTTCGGCGCCACTTCCACAGGGTCGGGCCACCCGCAGAGGGTGGCAGGGCCCGCGACGACGACAAGAAGGAAGATCACCAAGCAGGAGAGTTCCCTGAGGTCCGCGACTGCTTCATGATCTACGGTGGGCATGTGGCGAATGCCTCGGCTCGGCATTGCAAGCAAGAGCGCCGGGAGGTCTGCTCGGTGAAGGTGGCGGCGCCAGTCTACCTAGACTGGTCCGACAAGCCCATCACCTTCGACCAAGCTGACCACCCCGACCACGTGCCGAGCCCGGGGAAATACCCGCTCGTCGTCGACCCCATCGTCGGCGACGTCAGGCTCACCAAGGTCCTGATGGACGGGGGCAGCTGCCTCAACATCATCTACGCCGAGACCCTCAGGCTCCTGCGCGTCGATCTGTCCTCCGTCTGAGCAGGCGCTGCGCCCTTCCACGGGATCATTCCCGGGAAGCGCGTCCAGCCCCTCGGACGACTCGACCTTCCCGTCTGCTTCGGAACGCCCTCCAACTTCCGAAGGGAGACTTTGACGTTCGAGGTGGTCGGGTTCCGAGGAACCTACCACGCGGTACTGGGGAGGCCATGCTACGCGAAGTTCATGGTCGTCCCCAACTACACCTACCTGAAGCTCAAGATGCCAGGCCCCAACGGGGTCATCACCGTCGGCCCCACGTACAAACACGCGTTCGAATGCGACGTGGAGTGCGTGGAGTACGCCGAGGCCCTCATCGCCGACCTGGAGAGCCTCTCCAAAGAGGTGCCAGACGTGAAACGTCATGCCGGCAACTTCGAGCCAGCGGAGACGGTTAACGCCGTCCCTCTCGACCCCAGTGGCGACACCTCCAAGCAGATCCGGATCGGTTCCGGGCTCGATCCCAAATAGGAAGCAGTGCTCGTCGACTTTCTCCGCGCAAACGTCGACGTCTTTGAGTGGAGTCCCTCGGACATGCCCGGCATACCGAGGGATGTCGCCGAGCACTCACTGGATATTTGGGCCGGAGCCCGACCCGTCAGGCAGCCTCTGCGCCGATTCGATGAGGAGAAGCGCAGAGTGATAGGCGAGGAGATCCACAAGCTAATGGCAGCAGGGTTCATCAAAGAGGTATTCCATCCCGAATGGCTTGCCAACCCTGTGCTTGTGAGAAAGAAAGGGGGAAATGGCGGATGTGTGTAGACTACACTGGTCTCAACAAAGCATGTCCGAAGGTTCCCTACCCTCTGCCTCGCATCGATCAAATCGTGGATTCCACTGCTGGGTGCGAAACCCTGTCCTTCCTCGATGCCTACTCAGGGTATCACCAAATCCGGATGAAAGAGTCCGACCAGCTCGCGACTTCTTTCATCACGCCCTTCGGCATGTACTGCTATGTCACCATGCCGTTCGGTTTGAGGAATGCGGGCGCGACGTACCAGCGGTGCATGAACCATGTGTTCGGCAAACACATCGGTCGCACAGTCGAGGCCTACGTCGATGACATCGTAGTCAAGACAAGGAAGGCTTCCGACCTCCTCTCCGACCTTGAAGTGACATTCCGATGTCTCAAAGCGAAAGGTGTCAAGCTCAATCCCGAGAAGTGTGTCTTCGGGGTGCCCCGGGGCATGCTCTTGGGGTTCATCGTCTCCGAGCGAGGCATCGAAGCCAACCCGGAGAAGATCGCAGCTATCACCAGCATGGGGCCCATCAAGGACTTAAAAGGCATACAGAGGGTCATGGGATGTCTCACGGCCCTGAGCCGTTTCATCTCACGCCTCGGCGAAAGAGGTCTGCCTCTGTACCGCCTCTTGAGGAAGGCCGAGTGTTTCGCTTGGACCCCAGAGGCCGAGGAAGCTCTCGGGAACCTGAAGGCGCTCCTCACAAAGGCGCCTATCTTGGTGCCCCCAGCTGATGGAGAAGCCCTCTTGGTCTACGTCGCCGCGACCACTCAGGTGGTTAGCGCCGCGATTGTGGTCGAGAGGCAAGAAGAGGGGGCATGCATTGCCCGTTCAGAGGCCAGTTTACTTCGTCAGCGAGGTACTGTCCGAGACCAAGATCCGCTACCCACAAGTTCAGAAGCTGCTGTATGCAGTGATCCTGACGAGGCGAAAGTTGCGACATTACTTCGAGTCTCATCCGGTAACTGTGGTGTCATCCTTCCCCCTGGGGGAGATCATCCAGTGCCGAGAGGCCTCGGGCAGGATCGCAAAGTGGGCGGTGGAAATCATGGGCGAGACAATCTCGTTCACCCCTCGGAAGGCCATCAAGTCCCAGGTATTGGCGGACTTCGTAGCCGAATGTGTCGACACCCAGCTGCCGATGGCTCCGATCCAACCGGAGCTCTGGACCATGTTTTTCGACGGGTCGCTGATGAAGACGGGAGCCGGCGCGGGCCTGCTCTTCATCTCGCCCCTCGGGAAACACCTACGCTACGTGCTATGCCTCCATTTCCCGGCGTCCAACAATGTGGCTGAGTACGAGGCTCTGGTCAACGGGTTGCGGATCGCCATCGAGCTAGGGGTCAGATGCCTCGACGCCCGCGGTGACTCGCAGCTCGTCATTGACCAAGTCATGAAGAACTCCCACTGCCGCGACCCGAAGATGGAGGCCTACTGCGATGAGGTTCGGCGCCTGGAAGACAAGTTCTACGGGCTCGAGCTTAACCACATCGCTCGGCGCTACAACGAGACTGCGGACGAGCTGGCAAAAATAGCCTCGGGGCGAACGATGGTTCCCCCGGACGTCTTCTCCCAGGATCTGCATCAACCCTCCGTCAAGATCGACGACACGCCCGAGCCCGAGGCACCCTCAGTCCAGCCCGAGGTACCCTCGGCCCAGCCCGAGGCACCCTCAGTTCGGCCCGAGGCGCCCTCGGTTCAGCCCGAGGTACCCTCGGCCCCCGAGGGCGAGACACTGCACGTCGAGGAGGAGCAGAGCGGGGCCACGCCTGATCGAAATTGGCAGACCCCGTACCATCAATATCTCCGCCAAGGAGAGCTACCCCTCGACCAAGCCGAGGCTCGGCGGGTAGCGCGACACGCCAAGTCGTTCGTCTTGCTGGGCGATGAGAAGGAGCTCTACCACCGCAGCCCCTTGGGCATCCTCCAGCGATGCATATCCATCGCCGAAGGTCAGGAACTCCTGCAAGAGATACACTCGGGGGCTTGCGGCCATCATGCAGCGCCTCGAGCCCTTGTCGGGAATGCTTTCCGGCAAGGCTTCTACTGGCCAACGGCGGTGGCTGACGCCACTAGAATTGTCCGCACCTGCGAAGGGTGCCAATTCTATGCGAAGCAGACCCACCTGCCCGCTCAGGCTCTGCAGACGATACCCATCACCTGGCCCTTTGCTGTGTGGGGTCTGGACCTCGTCGGTCCCTTGCAGAAGGCGCCCGGGGGCTACACGCACCTGCTGGTCGCCATCGACAAATTCTCCAAGTGGATCGAGGTCCGACCTCTGAACAGCATCAGGTCCGAGCAGGCGGTGGCGTTCTTCACCAACGTCATCCATCGCTTCGGGGTCCCAAACTCCATCATTACCGACAACGGCACCCAGTTCACCGGCAGAAAATTCTTGGATTTTTGCGAGGATCACCACATCCGGGTGGACTGGGCCGCCGTGGCTCATCCCATGTCGAATGGGCAAGTAGAGCGTGCCAACGCATGATTCTACAAGGGCTCAAGCCTCGGATTTACAACGACCTCAACAAGTTCGGCAAGCGATGGTTGAAGGAACTCCCCTCGGTGGTCTGGAGCCTGAGGACAACGCCGAGCCGAGCCACGGGTTTCACGCCGTTCTTCCTGGTCTATGGGGCCGAGGCCGTCTTGCCCACTGACCTGGAATACGGCTCCCTGAGGACGAGGGCCTACAGCGATCAAAGCAACCAAGTTAGCCGAGAAGACTCGCTGGACCAGCTAGAAGAGGCTCGGGACAAGGCCTTACTACACTCGGCGCGGTACCAGCAGTCCCTGCGACGCTACCACGCTCGAGGGGTCCGGCCCCGAGACCTCCAGGTGGGCGACCTGGTGCTTCGGCTGCGGCAAGACGCCCGAGGGAGGCACAAGCTCACGCCCCCCTGGGAGGGGCCATTCGTCATCGCCAAAGTTCTGAAGCCCGGAACGTACAAGCTGGCCAACAGTCAAGGCGAGGTCTACGGCAACGCTTGGAACATCCAACAGCTACGTCGCTTCTACCCTTAAGATGTTTTCAAGTTGTTCATATACCTCGCACCCACGCAAAGTTTAGTCATCAAGGAAGGGTCGGCCTCGCCTCGGCAAAGCCCGACCCTCCCTCGGGGGCTAAAAGGGGGGGACCCCCTCTGCGTCGAAATTTTCCTCGAAAAAAGATCTCTTTTAGCAGAATATCTTTCGTGCTTTTTGACTACTTCGAAAAGCGGATCCTGAAAACGACGGAGTACACGTAAGCAGCCAAGGCTGACCGAGCCGAGGGACTCCTACGCCTCCGGGATACGGATACCTCACTCATCACCTTCTGCGATAAGTAACTCGCGTTCGGATAAAGTGATTCCGCGGACCGAACAAGTCTTTACGCTCGGAAGCTCTTCTGCCGAAGCGATCCTTCGAGCCTTCTCGACTGAGTCGGTGACAGGGCCTCATGGACGGGTGAAAGTACGCGTAAGCGGCAAGGCCGACCGAGCCGAGGGACTCCCACGCCTCCGGGATACGGATACCTCACTCATCACCTTCCGCGAGAAGCAACTCTCGCTCACACAAACATCCCTGTTACCGACAAAAAAGTCCAGATACTCGAAATAAGAGGAAAAGAGACACAGCTTTACAACACAGCGAGGGTGTGTGTTCTGGCCTCAGCGGCCGCAGAAGGCACACGCTACAAGACAATCTGATCCTGCAGGCTCGGGTCTTCACGCTGGAAGGGGGCTGTCGCACCCTCGGCATCGACGACACCTTCAGCGAGGTCCGACCCAGCCTCGGACGGTGACGCGGTCCAGGGACTTCTCCAGGAATCCGGCCCGAGCAGGCGGCTCGGCCGGTTACCCCTGGGGCCTCGGCCAACCATCTTCCAAGGGCGCCAGCCCGATCCGAGGCCTCGGCTGATCAACTCCGGCATCGGCCCCGCTGACGGACGACCCGGTTAGGCTCCGGCCAACCAGGTTTTCATTTTCGAGCCAACTCCGCCTCTGTTCGTGCTGATATCGCTACCCCTGGCCTCGGCTCGTCGAAGAGCGGCCAAGGGGTCTCTTTAACTAAGCTAGAGGAGCCTCAGACAACAAGGCCGATCGAGCCGAGGGATTCCTACGCCTTCGGGATACTGATACCTCACTCGTCACCTTGACACGGGGCGACTCATGCTTGGTGAAGCGGTTCAGATAATCAACAGGCGAGTCTTAGTGCTCGAAAATGAGGAAAAAACACGGCTCTGTGCCAAAATTACATACATGTTCAGGCCTCGACAGCCACAATGAACAAAAACACTGGCATTCAAAGTGCCCTTACAAACGGAACTCTGGTTCCGTCCCCGCGGGTATGAGCAACCTCGAGCCTGCGGGCGACGAACATCGGGAGGCTCGCCAGCGACCTCTGCAGCAGCAGCCATGATCCCGGGTGGACGCGGCCACCGGAGGGCTCTCGTTCGCGGTTGTAGGATCTAGGACACCGGCTAGAGGGGGGGTGAATAGACGGTTTTGACTAAAATCAAAAATACTAAATAAATTTAATCAATACAACAAGAGGAATAAATTCTCTAGTGTCAATAAGTAAACAATGTATGAAAAACAACTACGGAGATTGAATACTTGAAGAACAATAAGCAAATCACTAATCAATTGCAAGGCAATAAGTAATGCTAGAAGGAATAGACACCGAAATTTATCCCGTGGTATCGGTGATTTGCCGATCACCCCTAATCCACGTTGAGGTGGACTTCAAGCTCTCACTTGCTCCTCTATCAAGACACGACTTGATCTTTAAGCCAAGTGGACAAGAAATCACTCAATACCTCGATTCCACTAATGTCACCTTTGCCGCTCCGGCGAGGTAGGCGCGAACCCCTCACAATCAACACCGCGGCTTCTCCACAATCTTCTTGGAGAGCTCGACGGAGACAATCACCCGAGCCGTCTAGGAGGTGGCAACCTCCAAGAGTAACAAGCCAACGACGCTTGCTCGGTGTACCACCTAGTGCCTCAAGAATCACCAAATGATGCAAATGCACTAGGAACCCTCAATCTCTCACTAGAATGCAATCTCAAGCAAAGAGTGTGAGAGAGTGAGTTGGAGGATCACAAATGAGCTCAATGTGTGCAAGGAATGGCCAAGAGAGGTCTCTCACACGAGCTACCCTTCTATTTATAGTCCCCCATCTAAAACCAACCGTTATGTGCAAAAGGGGGCAGTTCTGCGCACACGCGGACCGTCCGCGCCCTAGGGCCGGACGGTCCGCCGTACATATAACGGCTATAATGACCGTTTGAAACATGTCAGAGCTGACTCAAAAGGTGGGTCCGGACAGTCCGCCCTTCAAGGCCAGACCATCCGCGACCTGGCAGATTCAAACACCCGAGCCTCGGATCAAAAGAAGTTAACACACGCGGACCGTCAGGCTATAAATCCCGGACGGTCCGAGACCTGAGACAGTACTGTCCGGACTGGTCCCCCGGACAGTCCGTAGTACAAATCTATAAAAACACACAGTCCCTGTCCAAAAACGAGTTTGACACATGCGGACCGTCCGCCCCTCACAGGCGGACCGTCCGCCTATAATTCAGGGACTGGCCCGAAGCCACCCTCCTCTGGTCATGACTGCGGACGGTCCGGCCCTAAGGCCCGGACGGTCCGCAGTGCAATAGAACAAAGTGTCCACACAAATTGTCAGACTTCGGACCCCTCTGGAGGATCATGGACGGTCCGCCCCCGAGGCCCGGACAGTCCACGCGACCATGACTTCGCAATTTTTCAAACATGCTTTTGAAAGAACTTTTAACTCACGAAATGTGAAGCGCTGTTAGTCCTCATGCAAATGCAACTACTTGATGCTCTATGAGGCACTAAGTTTTACACAGATCTGAGTCATTGACCCCTCTTAATAGTACGGCTATCTAGCCTACTAATCCGGTCAGGTATCTTCTCTAAACTCCTCAAGACCGGCAAAAGTGAAACCTATATTATACCTTTCCCTTCATCTGATCCACAACCAATGCGTATGATTCTTCAACATTTCCTGTTCTATGTGGTCCAACCCTGCATTCTTATTTCTCCAAGAATCGTTAGTCCACAAGCAGTTGTCATTAATTACCAAAACATTACCAAAGGGGCCTAGATGATTCACAATCTCCCCCTTTTTGGTAATTGATGACAACACCACATAGTATATTAAAGAGAAGTTTAGTTTCTCCAAATCTCTCTCATACCTAAGGTATAAGATAGATCTTGGAGATGAGTTTCATAGGACTTATCTTGATTTGAAGTTCTGTCCGAGAGATAGATAAATCCCAATAAAAACTCAGTATGTAAGAAAGGCTCCCCCTAAGTGTGTGCAGGATTATTTGAAGTTGAAGATATAACACACAAAATATATTGGAGTTTGATGGAGACTTTCCTACAATCATGGTTATCGAGGCATACAAGAGATGATCCGTAGAGTGAGCGCAGCAATTATAATCACACCTCGATTAACCACACACAGAGTAATTTGAACTAAAACATAGTTCATCCCACAGAATATTACAGATAATAGTCCACAGACATACGACATAGAGTTAACAGATCAAACCAGTTCCAAATGCATAAGACATAAACTAATGCAAGCGGCATGAAAAGGTAAAATGCATATGCATGGTCTTAATGTCCACATAGAACCACCAACTCCCCCTGAAGGAGAAGTTGTCTGAAGGAGACGCCAGACAACTTCTCTTCCACTTCTCTCCCCCTTTGGCATCAATTGCCACAAAGGAGAGGCCTCACTGATCACTAGGCGGAGGATGCATGTTGTAGTAGTGAGTGCTGAAGGTGTCAAACAGGGAGGAGAACTGGCCAAAATCCTGCTGGAGCTGCTGCTGCCTCTGACTTATATCATGCATGTTGTCATTTGTAGAAAGATTGTCAAATTGACTGGAGAGAGCACCCATGTTATCTTGAAAACTCTGTTGCATATTATTCAGCCTGGACATGATGGGATCAGTGACATTAGTGTGAATTTGATCACGAAACTCAGAAAACTCAGAGTTGAGCGCATCCCAGTTACTGTCAAAACGAGACTGCATGTCATCGAGGCGGTGATCCACATGTGTCATCAAGCCCTCAAAGCGAGTATCAATATGAGTCTCAAGCCCCTGCTGCATATTGTGAAAATAAGGATCAAAGTATCCTGGACCAGGCTCCCAATATTGCTGAGGCTGAGGAGGAGGTGGAGGAGGAGGCATCTGTGCGCCCTCAACATTAGGAGCTGCTCCACCCTCATAGCCAGGGTCTTCCTCATCATCTGGGAATGGAGTGAGTGGCCTGGTGAGAAACCCTATCTCATTTTTGAAAGGTCTGAATGGTGTGTGAACAATCTCGCATGGGCCCTCAAATCTTGTCTTGGATTTTATGAGAGCCATAATGTAAGGAGCATATGCTAAATTTTGATTCTTGTCCATTTTCAAATCATTAAGCTGCCTCATCATGAAAAGAACAATATTCATGACTTCACCATTCATGATATGCTGGATGATGTTCCAGAACTTATCTCGTATTTTACTCTTATCACCACTCTTGGGAAGAATGGTGACTCTGGCAATCATGTTGATTACAGCAGGATGATGTCTGAGTCCTGCTGTCTCGCCAAACCTCCTGGGTATGCCGAGCCTGGCTGGCTCATAAAATTGCACAAAATCCTCAAAATTGTCTTCAGTATAAAGATCCAGCCCAGCAGAAATGGTGCCATAATCTAGACTGTTGGCAGTGGCAAAGTCAGCAAAAGAAGCAGAATAGCGCTTGAAGCCAGTCATCCAGGTGATAGATTCTTCTTCAATATCAATCTCTGAGGTAGCCAGGAATTGCTTAACAGCCATTTCATTGAAATCTGTGCGTTGCCCCATAAACTGATACAGTCCACAGGTTTCAAACTTAGGGATCAGACCCTCCATGACTGATTGACTTAGCAAGAAGGACCAATCAATCACCTGATGCTTATGAAAATTGGTATCCACCAGGGTGCCCCAGAAGACATCAAACTGCAGCTGAGTGTGGAAAAACTGGATATTTGTATCAGATGGCAGAGTGTACTGGTTCACAGTTCGTCTAGAGCAGTACTCAGCCATAGAAAATCTCCGCTTGGGATATGTCCATCCTTGAGTATCAATGGGATAATCGGGATGAACATGAGGAAAATCTTCAGCATCCATGGATTCAGTGCCCCCAGCTAAGGATTGGGCCTCTGAATCAGTGGTTGGTGTATAGTCATCATCATTTCCACGAGGGCGCTTGGATTTAAAGCGACCTGCAAGTTTCTTGCGGAGACCACCAAAACCACTGCAACAATGTGACAGACATCCATAGATAAACAATTGATACCAATCACCATTATAAAAAGGAAAGGAACTGTAATGCTCTGCCAGGGTCCGGACGGTCCGCGCTAGGGGGCCGGACTGTCCGCGCCAGAGGCCCGGACGGTCCGCGTCCACCAGGCGGACGGTCCGCGACCGACCAGGGGCGACTCCAAAGAACCCTAGCCGCCACAAATGTTGAATTTGATGATTTTGCAGAGAATACTCATCCAAACGAGTTCAAAATTTTGCATAGCATTCACATTGAGGAGAACTAACAATCCCACCAATCAGATTTTGAAAACTACTGCTCAATTTCAGATCAGAGAGGAAACCCAAATAATCTCAAAAGTTAAGAGATTTGAAGAAATCCACAAGATTTGAAGATACCGTGATGAAGACATGTTGATGGAATGTTGCCACAAGCTGTCGGACTGTCCGCGCGCAACTTCACTACACCGTCCGCGCACACTCGACACAGGAGAGTATTTGGCGAGTGGAGAGCAAGAGAGAAAGAGCGAATGAGCACAAATGACAAGTCCGCGGCCACTGCCCGATTTTACTGCCCTGTCGCGGACGGTCCGCGCTGGGGCGGCGGACGGTCCGCGCCCTGATGAGTTCAGACGGTCTGCGAGGCTGATCGGACTGTCCAGTTCCTGATGCTGCGGACGGTCTGCGGTCCATGGGCGGACGGTCCGCGGCCTGATACTCATTTTTCCAATTGCTGTCCACTTTCTGATTTTGAATTTCGAATCCGAATTGGTGCTTATATATGGACATTTCGACCACTCCAAGAGTTAATATGCATGCATATACATATTATGTAATTGAGTAGTGCAAAATTTTGAACTAAACTATCTAGAGCAATTTGAAATGAAAAGTGCACCAATAATACCAAATAAATAGCATAAAGAGCATATTTAGACTCGAGATGCAATACGACACATGTGTGATCAACTTCAAGCCACATTGGGGAGATCGATCACATTCATTTCACTTCTTAGAGAACAAAATCTTGTTTCATCCAAAGGCTTTGTAAAAATGTCTGCTAATTGATCATCCGTGCCAATGGAATAAATAGAGATATCTCCCTTGCCAACATGATCCCTTAAGAAGTGATGTCGTATATCAATATGCTTAGTTCTTGAGTGTTGGACCGGATTGGTAGCCAATTTTACCGCACTCTCATTATCACACATGAGAGGCACATTCTTGAAAATAATTCCATAATCCAATAAGGTTTGTTTCATCCATAATAGTTGAGCACAACAATTTCCGGCCGATATATATTCCGCCTCGGCGGTAGATAGAGCAACCGAATTTTGTTTCTTAGAAGACCATGAAATAAGAGATCTACCAAGAAATTGACAACAACCGGAGGTGCTTTTTCTATCAACTTTGCACCCCGCATAGTCCGAATCCGAATATCCAATTAATTCAAAGTGAGCACCTTTGGGATACCATAGACCAATATTGGGAGTATACTTCAAATATCTTAGAATTCTTTTAGCGGCCTTCAAGTGAATCTCTCTAGGTGAAGCTTGAAATCGAGCACACATGCATACACTAAACATAACATCGGGCCTAGATGCGGTAATATAAAGCAAACTACCAATTATTGAACGATAAAGTTTTTGATCAACCATAGTACCTCCTTCATCTAAGTCTAGATGACCATTTGTTGCCATTGGAGTCTTGATAGTCTTAGCATTTTCTAAACCAAACTTCTTGAGCATGTCCTTCAAATATTTTGATTGACTTATAAAAATTCCATCTTTCAATTGTTTGATTTGAAGGCCAAGAAAGAAGCTCAATTCTCCTATCATAGACATTTCAAATTCTCTTGACATCATTTTTCCGAACTCCTCACAAAATAATTCATTAGTAGATCCAAAAATAATATCATCAACATAGATTTGACAAACAAATAAGTTTTTGCCAATTCTTTTAGTGAATAGAGTAGTGTCAACCTTCCCGATTTTGAAGTCTTTGGAAAGCAAGATATCCCTAAGCCTTTCATACCAAGCGCGTGGAGCTTGCTTAAGCCCATAGAGAGCTTTAGAAAGCTTGAACACATGGTTAGGTCTTTTGGGGTCCTCAAAACCGGGAGGTTGTTCAACATACACTAGTTCACTAATCTTACCATTTAGGAAGGCACTCTTTACATCCATTTGGTAGAGCTTGATATTATGTGCACAAGCATAAACAAGTAGAATCCGGATTGCTTCTAATCTTGCTACGGGGGCAAATGTCTCCCCAAAATCCAATCCTTCAATTTGAGTATATCCTTGTGCAACTAATCTTGCCTTGTTTCTTACTACCACACCATCTTCATTGTGCTTGTTGCGAAACACCCATTTTGTACCAATAACATTGTGGTTCTTTGGTCTCTCAACAAGCTCACAAACTTCATTTCGAGCGAAGTTATTTAATTCTTCATGCATTGCATTCACCCAATCAACATCAAGTAGAGCTTCATCTACACGGTTAGGTTCCATACAAGATACAAAAGAGAAATGTTCACAAAACGAAGCTATGCGAGAGCGAGTTTGAACACCCTTACTAATATCACCCACAATTTGATCAATCGGGTGATCCTTCACAATGGAATGATGAATTCTTGATACCGTTTGATAATTGCTTGATGAAGCATTAGGAGGAACCGAAGGTCTTGAAGTACCTTGATCATGAGTATCCATGGTTTCATTGAGTTGTTGGCTTTGGTGATCTTCCTCATTTATAGTTGAGGATGAAGGAATGACAACCACACTATTTTCATCATCATCTTCCTTTGGTTTTATTTCACCAATGGCCATTGTTTTCATTGCATTCATCAATTGAGTTCCCCCAACATCATCGAGATTATCACTCTCATCTTGAGACCCGTTTGTTTCATCGAATTCAACATCATATGCTTCCTCAATAATACCATGAGTTTTGTTGAAGACCCTATAAGCCTTACTATTTGATGAATATCCAAGAAGAAAACCCTCATCACATTTCTTCTCAAATTTAGAAAGCCGACTCCCCTTTCTCAAAATATAACATTTGCAACCGAATACCCTAAAATATGAGATATTTGGCTTTCTACCAATGAGCAATTCATATGGAGTTTTCTTCAAGAGCTTGTGACAATATAGTCTATTTGACGAATGACAAGCGGTATTTATTGCCTCGGCCCAATAAGAATCCGATATATTATATTCCGCTAACATAGACCTAGCCATATCAATAAGAGTTCTATTCTTTCTTTCAACAATACCGTTTTGTTCCGGGGTATATTTGGAAGAGAATTCATGTTTGATACCCTTGTCATCACAATATTGATCAATTCTTGCATTTTTGAATTCCGACCCATTATCACTTCTAACCTTTTTGATGTCGAAATCAAATTGATTTTGAGCCAATATAGCAAATGACTTGAATGTTTCAAACACATTGGATTTGTCTCGTAGAAAATAAACCCAAGTAAATCTTGAATAGTCATCCACAATCACAAGACAATAAGAGTTACCACCAATACTTACAAAAGATGTGGGCCCAAATAAATCCATGTGAAGTAATTCCAAAGGTCGATGAGTGGACATTTGACTTTTATTTGGATGAGTGTTTGCCACTTGCTTACCGGCTTGACAAGAGCTACACAATTTGTTCTTTTCAAACTTCACATCTTTTAAGCCTCGAACTAAGTCATGCTTGGTTAGCCGATTGAGTTGCTTCATCCCAACATGACCAAGTCTTCTATGCCATAACCAACCTAGTGAAGCTTTTGAAAATAGGCAAGTTGTGAGCTTTGCCTCATTAGATGAGAAATCAACAAGATAAAGATTTTCATGTCTAAAACCTTTAAACTTAAGATTGCTACCATCAACACTAGAGATAATAACATCTTCAACCGTGAAATTGCAACAAAATCCTAAATCACATAATTGAGCTACGGAAAGTAAATTAAAATTCAAAGACTCAACCAATAGCACATTTGATATAGAATGATCATTTGAGATAGCAATTTTACCCAAACCTTTAACCTTTCCTTTACGATTATCTCCAAATGTGATACTATAATAATTTGAGCAATCTTCCTCACTCATTTGGGTAAACATTTTCATATCCCCGGTCATGTGTTGAGTACATCCACTATCCAACACCCAATGATTCCCTCCCGCCTTGTAGTTTACCTACAAAAGGAAATCAATCTCTTTTAGGTACCCAAACTTGCTTGGGTCCTTGGATGTTAGTGACCAAGGTCTTTGGTACCCAAATAGCTTTCTTTTTGTTTCCAACAATTGAAGTACCAACAAATTTAGCATGAACACCTTTTGCATTATGAGAAAGAACATAACAATGCTCAAAACAAGTGGAGGATACATTTTTGAACTTGGGACAATTTTTCTTAACGTGTCCCTTTTTGTGACACTTGTGACACACTTTGTCACATTCTTTCACAAACAATGTCTTTTGCTTTACAAAAGCATTCTTTCCTTTCTTGGGAACATATCCAAGACCTTCACGGTTAAGAGAGCATCGTTGACTTCCCAATATGAAATCCAATTTAGTCTTACCACCATATGCCTTTTCTAGGTCATGAGTTAGAGTATTTATTCTATCTACTAACACTTCATTCTCAACAATAATTTTTGATTCATCAAGAGCAATGTTATCATTGAGAGAAATTTTGCATTTATCACAAATAGAGTTAGTAGGTAGTGGTTCACTTGTAAGACTATCAAGTAAGTCACAAGTGACTCCAACATCCTTAGTGACCACCTCAACTTCATGCACAGTAGATGATTTTTGAGCATCCGCAAGCTTCTCACAATTTTCTTTGAGGTCATTGTGAGAGGTCTTGAGCTCCTCAAAAGACACTTGGAGGTTTTTATACAATTCCTTCAAGGTCTTAAATTTTTCTTTTTCTTTGTGCATGTAGTCATCGGCCTCACCTAACATTCTAACAAGATCATCATATGAATAGCCATCATCATCAACATCATCGATATCATCATCATCTTTTATATCATTTAAATCGGTGATGATTTTTACCTTAGCATCTCCCTTTGCCATGAGACAATGGGGGGATGAGAAGAGTGAGGGAGCTTCCTTGATGGCAATTCCGGCATTAAGCTTGGATGAAGTGTCATCATCATCATCATCCGAGCTATCATCCGAGTCCCATTCAACTAAGTAGGCTTTGCCATCTTTCTTCTTGTTATAGTATTTCTTTTTCTTCTTGTCACTTTCATCTTTGCCCTTCTTCTTCTTGCTTGGGCAATTCATGGCAATGTGACCGGGTTCCCCACACTCAAAACATTTTCTATCATTGAAAGCATTTCTTTTAGATGTTTGACCTCTTCTAGGTTGACCTCTTTTCATCTTCATGAATTTATTGAATTTCCTTACAAATAAAGCCATGTCACCATCACTCTCACTTTCATTTTCTTCATCATTGCTATCTTCTTTTTCAATTGCCTTTGAGGCCTTGGCTTTGAGAGCAATAGATTCATTTTTCACCTTCTTTGCCAAACTTAAAGCATCGGCTTGTGACTTCTTAAATATATCTTGAGTGAGAATTTCTCCCAATACTTCGGTTGGAGAGGTTGTAGATAGATCACTCCTTACTAGCATTGTCACAATAGTCTCATATTTCTCCAGAAGTGATCTAAGGAACTTGTGTGTGAAATCCACATCTGGTACATTAAAACCAAGTCCTTTGAGTTCATTTACTATCTCATTCAACCGATTGAACATATCGGATACACTCTCATCTTCTTTCATAATAAATTGCTCAAACTTCCCTTTGCACACATATAGTTTGGCACTCTTCACAATTGTAGTTCCTTCATGAATTTCCATTAGTTTTATCCAAATCTCATGAGCGGTTGTGAGATTCTTGATACGATTGAACTCATTTATATCAAGAGCATCATAAAAGACATTCATGGCTTGATCATTTGTGAGGATATTCTCATTATCACTAACGGATGGTTCATCTTCCTTCAACACAACAAATCCATCCCTAACGATTGGCCAAATTTTTCCACCCATTGCTCTAAGATGCATTGACATTCTTATTTTCCAATAATCATAATTGTTTCCATCAAAGTGCGGTGGCTTCCCAATGTGCACATTGTTGTTACTAGCCATTTTGTCCCACTCCGGGATGATTAGATCCACAAACAATGGAGTCCTCGGCTCTGATACCACTTGTAGGATCTAGGACACCGGCTAGAGGGGGGGTGAATAGACGGTTTTGACTAAAATCAAAAATACTAAATAAATTTAATCAATACAACAAGAGGAATAAATTCTCTAGTGTCAATAAGTAAACAATGTATGAAAAACAACTACGGAGATTGAATACTTGAAGAACAATAAGCAAATCACTAATCAATTGCAAGACAATAAGTAATGCTAGAAGGAATAGACACCGAAATTTATCCCGTGGTATCGGTGATTTGCCGATCACCCCTAATCCACGTTGAGGTGGACTTCAAGCTCTCACTTGCTCCTCTATCAAGACACGACTTGATCTTTGAGCCAAGTGGACAAGAAATCACTCAATACCTCGATTCCACAAATGTCACCTTTGCCGCTCCGGCGAGGTAGGCGCGAACCCCTCACAATCAACACCGCAGCTTCTCCACAATCTTCTTGGAGAGCTCGACGGAGACAATCACCCGAGCCGTCTAGGAGGCGGCAACCTCCAAGAGTAACAAGCCAACGACGCTTGCTCGGTGTACCACCTAGTGCCTCAAGAATCACCAAATGATGCAAATGCACTAGGAACCCTCAATCTCTCACTAGAATGCAATCTCAAGCAAAGAGTGTGAGAGAGTGAGTTGGAGGATCACAAATGAGCTCAATGTGTGCAAGGAATGGCCAAGAGAGGTCTCTCACACGAGCTACCCTTCTATTTATAGTCCCCCATCTAAAACCAACCGTTATGTGCAAAAGGGGGCAGTTCTGCGCACACGCGGACCGTCCGCGCCCTAGGGCCGGACGGTCCGCCATACATATAACGGCTATAATGACCGTTTGAAACATGTCAGAGCTGACTCAAAAGGTGGGTCCGGACAGTCCGCCCTTCAAGGCCGGACCGTCCGCGACCTGGCAGATTCAAACACCCGAGCCTCGGATCAAAAGAAGTTAACACACGCGGACCGTCCGGCTATAAATCCTGGACGGTCCGAGACTTGAGACAGTACTGTCCGGACTGGTCCCCCGGACAGTCCGTAGTACAAATCTATAAAAACACACAGTCCCTGTCCAAAAACGAGTTTGACACATGCGGACCGTCCGCCCCTCACAGGCGGACCGTCCGCCTATAATTCAGGGACTGGCCCGAAGCCACCCTCCTCTGGTCATGACTGCGGACGGTCCGGCCCTAAGGCCCGGACGGTCCGCAGTGCAGTAGAACAAAGTGTCCACACAAATTGTCAGACTTCGGACCCCTCTGGAGGATCGCGGACGGTCCGCCCCCGAGGCCCGGACAGTCCGCGCGACCATGACTTCGCAATTTTTCAAACATGCTTTTGAAAGAACTTTTAACTCACGAAATGTGAAGCGCTGTTAGTCCTCATGCAAATGCAACTACTTGATGCTCTATGAGGCACTAAGTTTTACACAGATCTGAGTCATTGACCCCTCTTAATAGTACGGCTATCTAGCCTACTAATCCGGTCAGGTATCTTCTCTAAACTCCTCAAGACCGGCAAAAGTGAAACCTATATTATACCTTTCCCTTCATCTGATCCACAACCAATGCGTATGATTCTTCAACATTTCCTGTTCTATGTGGTCCAACCCTGCATTCTTATTTCTCCAAGAATCGTTAGTCCACAAGCAGTTGTCATTAATTACCAAAACATTACCAAAGGGGCCTAGAAGATTCACAGCGGTCCCGCTCAAGGGACGCGAACCAGCTATTAAAGCCAAAGAGCGGGCCGCTCCCAAGCGCACCGGCAGATCCTCGCTGCCGTCCTCGCCGCGAATGCGAGGGAGAGGGCGGATGTTGCATCCTAGCTGGGCAGCAACAGTTCGCCTTCCCCGGCATGGCTGGAGGACGTCTCCGTCGCAGCACGGGAGGACGATTGCCACCACCAGAAGCTGGAAGAAGAGGTGGTCCGCCGACCCGCGCAGGAGGTAGAGCCCCGTCTCGCCTCGCTCCCCGCCCCAGCGAGGATGACGAACACCCCCGATGCTGAGGGCGGGATCACAGCCCGGCTTGCCTCTCCCCATCCAGGAGCTGGAGGTCACCGTCTTGGGTGACCACCAGCGGAGGAGAGCAACCGGGCTGTGTGATGAAAATCCTTGAAGCCGAACGATGGCTGAAAGGTACCAACTCCCACGGAGTTGCGTTCCTCCAACGATGAGGCGAAAAGACGGCGGGTTCCCCCCATCCGGGGGCTTGGAAGGTGAAAAGACGCGATGCATAAGGAAGGGAGAAGACATGGTCGCCTTCCGAAAGGGGTCGCCCTCCTTTTAAAGGCAACTCTCCCTACGTGCGCCCCCAAACGTCACGGGCTGAGTCTTCTCCAACACACTCCAAGGCCCTCCCCTGCGGCGCGGGGGCTGGGTCCCGCATGTCATGCAAACCGGCTTAGAGCAGAAGAAGCCAAACCGCCACGCGTGGTGCACACAACCGCCCAGCGGTTACAAGAGACCCCCCACTTCTGCCCAGACCAACGGGCGGAAGGGGCGGGCAGCCATGCAGGCGGCATGCAACCGCGCCAGGTGGACGCGCTTCCCCGACTCCCAACACGCCAGCATGGAGGCCCAGGCCCACGCGTCACGCAACCAGCGCGCCGGATGCTGCATGCAAGCAACTGCACCGCCACTTGCGCCACCACCGCGCCTCTTCGGTTGCGGAACCAATACCGCGACTCGAGGCGGCCCAGCGCACGACCCAGCAGCGCCAGCCTGGCGCGACGGTCAATGCAGCCGAAAGTGGGCCGGCAGTAATGACGGTGGCAGGCGGGCGGGAGCAGCGGTCACGTCGTCGGCCAGGCTCACGTCCCATCCGGGGGCAGCAAGAGGACCCCCTCTCACGGCGTGAAGACAGGGCGCCCATGATCTGTTCCTCGAACGGCTCGCGCACGCGCAACGGCCGCCCTGCCAACCACTCGCCCCGTCGCATTAACTCCGCGGCGGGACAGGCGGCGCTTCTGGCAGGAGAAGCGGGCGACGCTTCGCCTTCGCCGTAATAACCACGCCAAAAAAGGTACGCCACGTCGTTCGATTTCGTATCCTTTTCCTTTTTTCCTCTTTCTCTATCTCCTGCAACAGGGACCGGGAAAGGGGGATACCCCGAAAAGGATCCTTCCCTGTGAAGGAACCGGGCTCCGAGCCCCCCCTACTGATCAGAGGTTCGAAGGCTGGCCCCCCGAGGGGTTCAACAGCCACCTCAGATCGCGTGGGCCCTACACCCACTACTGGTCAGAGGTTCGAAGGCCGGCCCCCCGAAGGGCTCCACGGCCGCCTCAGGCTACTCGGGCTCTGCGCCCATTACTGATCAGGGGTTCGAAGGCTGGCCCCCGAAGGGTTCACAGTCGCCTCAGACGCCGAGCGAGGGATGACCAGGGGTACGTTCGATACATAACCAAGGCTCGGGCTGCGCTCCCGAGGTACCCTAGGACATTTTCGAGACCAGCGGGAGCGATCTTGTAACGGAATCCCATCGGAGGGAGGCATCGAGCCCTCGGACCCCGTCGCCAGGGGACCGGGTCCGGCAGATCACCCGCAGGTACTTTTGGGCGTGCCTCTGGGCCCCTAGCCGACCCCCAACGAACGGGGCACGGACGTCCACTCGGATTACCCGCTTGCAACTCACCGGAGACGCCATGTTCGGTGCCCATCTAGGGTAACATGGCGCTCTCCCCCCCTCCTCCTTGCGGAAAGGCGACGTAGGGGCGTATGTAAAAAAGCCGAGTCTGTCCCTGATCGCCCTCTCGCCCTGTGCGGAGGCTCGGGGGCTGCTCTCGCAAAACCGGCTCCGGCCGAACCGTTGACAGCGTCAACATACCAGCCCGAGAACTTGGGCCCCGACCGTGCACCCGGGCTACGGCCAGTTCGCATGAGGGAACAACCAGACCAGCCGAAGCATTACGCAAGGCATTAAGACCTCGGAGGAGTGAAACCACTCCTCCGAGGCCTCGGGGGCTACACCCGGCGGGTGCGCTCGCGCGCACCCACCGGAACAAAATGCAACCGAGAAAGGCTGGTCCCCTTGCAAAAAAGTGCGACGAAAGCCTCCAAGCGAGTGCTAACACTCCCTTCGAGGCTCGGGGGCTACTGTCGGGGACCATAATTAGGGGTACCCTCAAGACGCCTAATTCTCAGCTGGTAACCCCCATCAGCATAAAGCTGCAGAGGCCTGATGGGTGCGATTAAGTCAGGGATCAGTCCATACGAGCGACTCGATCACGCCTCACCCGAGCCTAGCCTCGGACAAGGGCAGCCGACCCCGAGGGATTTCCGTCTCGCCCGAGGCCCCCCTCCAACGGCGGACACGTCTCCGGCTCGCCCGAGGCCTTGCCTTCGCTAAGAAGCAACCCTGACTAAATCGCCGCGCCGACCGACCGAGTCGCAGGAGCATTTAACGCAAAGGTGGCCTGACACCTTTATCCTGACGCGCGCCCCCCGGCAGAGCCGAAGTGACCGCCGTCACTTCGCCGCTCCACTGACCGGTCTGACAGAAGGACAGCGCCGCCTGCGCCACTCCGACTGCAGTGCCACTTGACAGAATGAAACTGACAGGCAGTCAGGCCCTGCTAAAGGCACCATAGGAAACTCCGCTCCGCCCGACCCAGGGCTCGGACTCGGGCTAAGCCCCGGAAGACGGCGAACTCCGCTCCGCCCGACCCAGGGCTCGGACTCGGGCTAAGCCCCGGAAGACGGCGAACTCCGCTCCGCCCGACCCAGGGCTCGGACTCGGGCTAAGCCCCGGAAGACGGCGAACTCCGCTCCGCCCGACCCAGGGCTCGGACTCGGGCTAGGCCCCGGAAGACGGCGAACTCCGCTCCGCCCGACCCAGGGCTCGGACTCGGGCTAGGCCTCGGAAGACGGCGAACTCCGCTCCGCCCGACCCAGGGCTCGGACTCGGGCTCAGCCCCAGAAGACGACGAACTCCGCTCCGCCCTGGTCTCTGCCGAACGACCTCTGCCTCGCCCGACCCAGGGGCTCGGGCTCGGCCTCGGCCATGGAAGACAGACTCGACCTCGACTTCGGAGGAGCCTCCACGTCGCCCGACCTAGGGCGCAGGCCAGCCACGTCAACAGGAAGCGCCATCATCACCCTACCCCGAGCCGACTCGGGCCGCAGAGAACAAGACCGGTGTCCCATCTGGCTAGCTCCGCCAGATAGGCAATGATGGCACCCCGCAAGCCCTGTGACGACGGCGACTCTCAGCTCTCTTACAGAAGCAGGAGGACGTCAGCAAGGACTCAACCGCTCCGACAGCTGTCCCTCCGCCAGGCTCCGTTGCTCCTCCGACAGCCACGACATCACACCAGCTGGGTGCCAAGATCTCTCCGGCTGCCACATTGGCATGTACTTAGGGCGCTAGCTCTCCCCTGCTAGACACGTAGCACTCTGCTACACCCCCATTGTACACCTGGATCCTCTCCTTACGCCTATAAAAGGAAGGACCAGGGCCCTCTTAGAGAAGGTTGGCTGCGCGGGGACGAGGACGAGACAGGCGCTCTCTTGGGGCCGCTCGCTTCCCTCACCCGCGTGGACGCTTGTAACCCCCTACTGCAAGCGCACCCGACCAGGGCGCGGGACGAACACGAAGGTCGCGGGATTTCCACCTCTCTCACGCCCGTCTCCGGCCACCTCGCTTCCCCCTTCGCGCTCGCCCACGCGCTCGACCCATCTGGGCTGGGGCACATTCACTCGTCGGCTTAGGGACCCCCGGTCTCGAAACGCCAACAATTACGCAGCCGAAAGGGTATCGTGGGATCTCGGCCGCACAGATTACAATAAACAGCCCAGATTAAATGATGAATCGGTACGCACCCGGGGTCACTGGATTTCGATCCAACGGCCCAAGATCGCCCGGATGAAACGGTACAGGGCCGTCTAAACTTGGTCGTTGATGGCTTGATCGGCGGCTAGGATTGGAGGGGCCAACAGGTCACTACTAACTTTAATCGCGACCACCCCTTTGCAATCCAACGATGCCAGGGTCGTCTCCCTCACCAGATTCAATCCTAGCCATCCACTGCCGAACGAACGGCCAAGAGGCCATCACCGACCTCCGGCCAAATCCTCTAAGACGCGCAGGCATCCCACGATGGCGCTAGCCGCCGGCGCGCAGCGATTCCGGGTTCCAGTGCCCCACAACGAAATCCTATGGTGCTATTCGAATAGGAGTAGCTTGACGAACGTGGTCACGAACTTCTTACCGGCAGACGGATCGAGCAGTGACGGTGTTCCGCGGCGCCGCGGCAGCGAAGCAACCACGGCGAGCGACGGTGTTGTGGCGGAGATCCCCCTCCCAATCTCGGTGGCGATTTCTTCTAGCGAATTTGATGCCGATGGAGGAGGGGGCATTGCATAGGTTTTATACCCCCAGCGAGCCGAGTCCGCACATGAGAGGAGCCCGATCGATCCCAACAACCCCAACGGAAACGGCGGCATCGCACGGTGTTTTCGGCTTCAGTAGAGAGGGAGAAGAATGCGCTGACAAGATGGGCCTCCCCCCCAGGGCAGTGAGATCGGGCGCATAGTTTGGTTAGGATCCGCCCCCAGAGCAGGAGAACGACGCAGAGACCAGTCGGCCGCCCGGACGGATCGGTCACCAGTTGAAGATGAAGCTGACCCGTCGGGTCCCACCTGCCTGTAGCGTGGACTCGGGAGGAAGCACACGGTGAAGAAGGGAAAAAGAAAATGGGCCGGCCGCAAGGAGATAAGTGGAGATGGGCCGAAATCAATATCAGGGCCCAATCATGCTTCCTATTCGTTTTTCTTTTTATTTTTCTTTTATAATTTCACTTTCCTTTCTTTTGCTTTCAAATTTAAATTCCAATTTCGAATCCAAACTTTTTGGTACATTTATTTTTTTCATAAAATGTACATCTTATACATGGTATGAAGGAGTTTACTTATTTATTTATTTCGATATCTATTTTGTGGTACTAGTGCTCTTCTCCCTCTATTTTAAATTCCAAATTTCAATTTGGGGTCTAATTCAAATCTCAATCATTATTATATTTTTTTTATTGGTACTAATGTTATTATTTAATGCACATTCCAATAAACTCCAACATGATGCATTAAGTATATATTTATTCTAATTACCTTGTTCTATAAATGTTTGAAATATGAAGCTCTCTCATATGGTTTTCTTTCTATTTAGAGGATTAGTATTTTGAATGTGGAGTGAGAAGTAAAAATTACTTCAAAATTAGATATTCATGTAAATGATGGCTTATGATGCATCATTTGATATTATGCATAATCTTTTAGTTGAATAGAAAACTTTATATTACTTCTTTTCTAAAATATTTCTTGGTTTTCAAAATTCAATTCTCAATTGTTAACACTCAAGGATAATTAGAGATATTTGAATTCAATATTTTATTTCTTCATGTATTTATTTTATTATTAATAATTTTTTTTTCTTATACAGATTTTGGGCCTTACAAATCCTACCCCCCTTAACAGAAATCTCGTCCCCGAGATTTGTAAGGAAAGGGTGTATACTCATATTGTCTCAACACATATGCACAATCAAAATCTCAGCATGATGCATACTTTATTAGCAACACATGGGGTCAAATAGACCTTATTATTCTTCCTAAAATGGTTTCATACCATTTACTAACTAAAGTAACATTCAGATCTTACAAATAGTAGTCATTTATATATATGTTTATGTAGCTTGGTGGAGCTGGTGGTGGTGGTGGAGGTTGTGGGTGTTGTTGTTGTCTTTCCAACCTTGCTTGCCTTATTTCTTGACGTATCTCCGGCCGGACCTGACGTATTTCCTCGCGTTCTTGTCTTATCTGATTTTGCATTTCGGTCACCATGTCTGTCAATTGTTGTATTACCCGCATTTGGGTGGCAACCACTTGATCGATTTCAACAGGTGGAGGATTTGGAGGATTCATTTCTGTTTGCTGTTGCGTGATTATCTTTCCTTTCCTGGTATTGACCATGAAAATTAGAAGCATATGGGAATATAGTTTTGCAAGGAAACGTATTTGGTAAGAAGAATACATAGGCCAGTAACTGGTTATGATCTGAAGATTCTTTGACATAGCTTAATCTGTTGTTTTATATCAAGCTTTGGGTAACTATATGGTGTAGGTAGATCAAAATCTCTGATGAGTTAAATGGAGGGGTTATGCAACCATCGAATGGTTAAGGTGGTTGCATAAGGTCAGGTTGTTGTATGTGGTCTAGTCTTAATTGGAACCTTAGTTTAACTTGGATTAAAACATATTTATAAGAGTAGGATCCAATCTTATTTTACCAGTATTATCTAACATGTTTGTCCATTAGGTTAGATCTGATCAAATTAGATGGGATCAGAATTAAATTGGTGTAATCAGATAAGATCTACTTATTTTATTTTAGAATAGATCATGTTTGTTATGCTGTTATGAGATAAGCAAAGTGGTGGGGATAAGCATGCTTGCTAGGTCAAGACGAGTCATGGAGAATAAGATATAATCTTTTGAGATTAGTTAGATCTGTTAGGATAAGATAGAATCTTTTCAAGATAAGATGAATTTATTAAGGTAAGAAGAATCTTTTTAAGATGAGGTGGATCTAGTAAGATAAGAGAGAATCTTATAAGATAAGATGGATCTATTAAGATAAGAGAGAGTCTGTGAAGATTAGAGGGATCTCTATGAAATAGATAAATTTTAATGGAGGATAATCTAAGTTGTTTAGTTATCTTATGAATTCTATTTATGCCTATACGTATATGCAGATGTAATTGTGGACATTACTCCACAACTCATCACACTCAATCAAAGATCCAAATCAGACAAATATCATAAGAACAAACACTCAAGCCTATAGATACCTATAAAAATAGTTTTGTTTTTGTTCCTAGGAATAGGTCCCCTATTCCTAAAGGTCACTTTAAGCACATGATTTCAAAGTGTGAAATCCACATTTGTCTTTAGAAAGAAAAGGTAAGAATAATCAGAGTAAGCGGAAATAGATGAGAAAAGATCAAGATAAGTGTAGAAAAGAATCAGAGTAGCAAAAGGTAAGTAAGTATTGGTTGTCCAGTTCTATCTAGGTTTCGTCCTACAGTCAACATTCCTCTGATACCACTTCTGTCACACCCGGATTTCGGGGCACCAAGACCCGGGCGCGAACATAATCACCAGGTGTGCTGGGACCAAGTCTCACACATATGATGAATCATGGCACAAGATCGAATGTCACATCTTTACTATATAATAGGAATTCTGTACAAAATAAATAATTACATTATAAGGAGACAACGGTCCAGCAAACCAAAGTTGACTGGGAGACGACGACCTAGACCTCTCACGAACACATCGCAGCATCCTCCACGCGCCTCATCCTGTGGTACCTGTTCTTGACCTGTGGGGGGGTGTGAGACAGCAAGAGTGAGCTCACATACGTTCATCGCTCAACAAGTTGTGGGGAATAATGTGCATGAACTCGCCAAAGGTGGGAGCTCACGTGTAAGGCTTACCAAAGAGGATGGTTAGAGCTGAGCATTGCTTTTAAAGTTGGTCAAAATTTTATTAGCAATTACTAAGTATAAGTAAATACCAACCCAATTAAGTAGTAGAACAAAAGTAACAACCTCACCTGCGATGCAATGCATATGACAAATTGAGTTTAAGTTCCATAATTTAATCATGTGAGTGTCCGAGCCGCTCTTGACCGTGAGCACGGCTAGTATACCAGTTTTACACTCTGCAGAGGTTGCGCATCTTTACCCACAAGTCGTGTTACCCATTTGCCACAGAGTTGATCAGACTCCATACACCTCTACCAAGGAAGCGAGGCAGGGTACCACTACGAGGCCTTTACAAAGTTCCACTAGCTTCAGAAAACCCGCTACAGTTTATAGGAAGCTCCAGTGCAGGGTTCTTGCCTGACCGCCATCGCAGCAAAATCAACCAAGGACCTCCCTGCACTGACCACTCCCCTACTGCCCTTGCCCCTTTCGGGTAAGGTAGTCCTCCACTAGCTTTCCTAATTAATCAGCCAAGGGCGTCCATAAACCCTTGTGTAGCACTGTTTTCCCGGGTGGTTCTCCATGTTCCCATTAACATAATGATCTTATCATGAATAATAATAATAAACAGATAACAAAAGTGTAATCATGAATAATGTATCTCCATACCCAAAACCACATATAGCACTAGCATGTACTACCCAAAAATTTAGTAGTAAAATCAGTGGTGAAACAAGGTATAAAGATAGCCAAATCTAGGGTAACCTATTGGGTCCCAGCAAAATTAACCTATGCAGATCATTATGATTAATAAGAACATGAATGGGTAAAAGAAGTGATCAAGGACACAACTTGCCTGGCACTTGAGATTCCAGGTACCAACTTGCTTTACAGATGACACGTGCCCCACGCTAGTCGTAGCAATACAAACAAACATGGTATAGCTAAAATTAACATCACACCAAACATAAGAACAAACTGAATAAGGATGATCTTCACGTTTCTACGAGACTAACGCAACTTGAACGGATCAAATCGGAGTTAAAACGGAGGAGATACGAATTTCTTGAGGTTTTATGTATTTGATACGAGATTAGCTAAGAAATGAATTTTAATACCATTTTCGTGTTAAAACAGAGACACTAAGTATTAAACAATATTAATACAAAATTATAGGGACTGGGATAGATTAAAAGGGGTTAAAATGCATTTTTTTAGGAGTTAATTGAGTTCCTATAATTATTCTCACACAAAAATGTATTTTCTAAATGAATTCCTTTGATTTTCTGTTCTCTGGACCGAGCGCACCATTTACAGAAAACACAGGGACTACGTCGCAAATATTTCAAGACTCAGTGTACAGCCGCATAGGACGGCGGGTTTATTTTTAAACTAATCAGGGACTCTTTTGCAATATTACGCGGCCGAAAGGGTATCGTGGGATCTCGGCCGCACAGATTACAATAAACGGCCCAGATTAAATGATGAATCGGTACGCACCCGGGGTCACTGGATTTCGATCCAACGGCCCAAGATCGCCCAGATGAAACGGTACAGGGCCGTCTAAACTTGGTCGTTGATGGCTTGATCGGCGGCTAGGATCGGAGGGGCCAACAGGTCACTACTAACTTTAATCGCGACCACCCCTTTGCAATCCAACGATGCTAGGGTCGTCTCCCTCACCAGATTCAATCCTAGCCATCCACTGCCGAACGAACGGCCAAAAGGCCATCAACGACCTCCGGCCAAATCCTTTAAGACGCGCAGGCATCCCACGATGGCGCTAGCCGCCGGCGCGCAGCGATTCCGGGTTCCAGTGCCCCACAACGAAATCCTATGGTGCTATTCGAATAGGAGTAGCTTGACGAACGTGGTCACGGGCTTCTTACCGGCAGACGGATCGAGCAGTGACGGTGTTCCGCGGCGCCGCGGCAGCGAAGCAACCACGGCGAGCGACGGTGTTGTGGCGGAGATCCCCCTCCCAATCTCGGTGGCGATTTCTTCTAGCGAATTTGATGCCGATGGAGGAGGGGGCATTGCATAGGTTTTATACCCCCAGCGAGCCGAGTCCGCACATGAGAGGAGCCCGATCGATCCCAACAACCCCAACGGAAACGGCGACATCGCACGGTGTTTTCGGCTTCAGTAGAGAGGGAGAAGAATGCGCTAACAAGATGGGCCTCCCCCACCCCAGGGCAGTGAGATCGGGCGCATAGTTTGGTTAGGATCCGCCCCCCAGAGCAGGAGAACGACGCAGAGACCAGTCGGCCGCCCGGACGGATCGGTCACCAGTTGAAGATGAAGCTGACCCGTCGGGTCCCACCTGCTAGTAGCGTGGACTCGGGAGGAAGCACACGGTGAAGAAGGGAAAAAGAAAATGGGCCGGCCGCAAGGAGATAAGTGGAGATGGGCTGAAATCAATATCAGGGCCCAATCATGCTTCCTATTCGTTTTTCTTTTTATTTTTCTTTTATAATTTCACTTTCCTTTCTTTTGCTTTCAAATTTAAATTCCAATTTCGAATCCAAACTTTTTGGTACATTTATTTTTTTCATAAAATGTACATCTTATACATGGTATGAAGGAGTTTACTTATTTATTTATTTCGATATCTATTTTGTGGTACTAGTGCTCTTCTCCCTCTATTTTAAATTCCAAATTTCAATTTGGGGTCTAATTCAAATCTCAATCATTATTATATTTTTATTGGTACTAATGTTATTATTTAATGCACATTCCAATAAACTCCAACATGATGCATTAAGTATATATTTATTCTAATTACCTTGTTCTATAAATGTTTGAAATATGAAGCTCTCTCATATGGTTTTCTTTCTATTTAGAGGATTAGTATTTTGAATGTGGAGTGAGAAGTAAAAATTACTTCAAAATTAGATATTCATGTAAATGATGGCTTATGATGCATCATTTGATATTATGCATAATCTTTTATTTGAATAGAAAACTTTATATTACTTCTTTTCTAAAATATTTCTTGGTTTTCAAACTTCAATTCTCAATTGTTAACACTCAAGGATAATTAGAGATATTTGAATTCAATATTTTATTTCTTCATGTATTTATTTTATTATTAATAATTTTTTTCTTATACAGATTTTGGGCCTTACACTATTTCCTCGTTGTCAAGCTAGGAGGCGTCGATTGGGAGTCTACTTGGTGTAGACTCGTCCTTCTTCTCTTCTGTTGCTTTAAATGCAACGGGTTGCACCTTGGGTGTGGAGGTGGCGCCTTGCTCCAAGTTGACAATATGTTTGGAGTCTTTGATCATAAGATCAAAGCTCAC
The DNA here is from genome assembly GCF_902167145.1 of Zea mays. Taxonomy (NCBI): domain Eukaryota; kingdom Viridiplantae; phylum Streptophyta; class Magnoliopsida; order Poales; family Poaceae; genus Zea; species Zea mays. The sequence goes on from NC_050101.1 coordinate 87,611,253, forward strand.
AAACTTGCCAATCACTTCCTCGGGGGACATCTGTTTATATCTCGGATCTCCATGAATTAATTGAACTTGAGTAGGATTACAAAAAACGAGAGATCTTAGAATAACCTTGACCATTTCATGGTCATCCCATTTGGTGCTCCTGAGGTTGCGCACTTGATTGACCATCGTCTTGAGCCGGTTGTACATTGCTTGTGGCTCTTCTCCTTTGTTGAGGGCGAATCGACCGAGCTCTCCCTCGATTGTCTCGCGCTTGGTTATCTTGGTCACCTCATCCCCTTCGTGCACCGTTTTGAGGACATCCCAAGTTTCTTTGGCATTCTTTAACCCTTGCACCTTATTATACTCATCTCGACACAAGGAAGCGAGGAGTATAGAAGTTGCTTGGGAATTAAAATGCCTAATTTGGGTGGCCTCATCCAAGTCGTAGTCCTCGTCGCCCACCTGTGGTGCCTGCGCTCCAAACTCAACAATATCCCATATGCTTTCGTGGAGTGAGGTTAGATGGTGCCTCATTTTATCACTCCACATACAATAATCCTCACCATCAAAATATGGTGGTTTGCCTAGGGTACCGAAAGTAAAGGAGCGCGCTTAGGAAGAGTCGGTCTTGCGCTCTTGGCGCTTCGAAGTAGTGGACTCGGCGTCGGATATGGAAGGCGATGAAGAGTCGATCTTGTAGTAGACCACCTTCTTCATTTTCTTTTTCTTCTTATCACCCTTCCTATGTGACTTGATGGAGGAAGCGGATTCCTCCTTGTACTTGTTGCCGGACTCTCTTGACAGAGTCCGTTCATTGTTCTTCCTTCCCGAGCCTTCGCCCTTGTCGCCAGCAACTATCTCCCTCTTGGTGTGTTCTCCCGACATCACTTCGAGTTAATAGACTCTTAATGAAGCACTGGGCTCTGATACCAATTGAAAGTCGCCTAGAGGGGGGTGAATAGGCGAAACCTATAATTTATAAACTTTAAATACGCACTATGCTCAGGGTTAGTGTTAGAAATAATTCAGAGTGTGGAAGATAGTTCTCCTTGCCAAGAGTTTCTCAATTAATGTGGATAACTTTGGGAGCCAACTCAAATCAATATGTGCAAGGAACTTTTAGAGAGAGGAAAGAAGGGGAAACAAATCAAGTGAAGATCAACACAGATGAACACGGTGATTTGTTTACTGAGGTTTGGTTCCAAAGAACCTAGTCCCCGTTGAGGAGGCCACAATGGACGGGTCTATTCCAACCCTTTCCCTCTCTCAACCGGTCACTCAGACCGGTCAAGTGCTCTTTCTCAATCTCACGAGTCACTAAGACCCTGCAAGGATCACCACACAATTAGGTGTCTCTTGCAAGCTTTACAAAACACTTAGAGAGTATAGAGAGATGAAGAAAGCACGATTAAGAAAACCAAACCACAAGAGCAACAAATGAAACACGAACCACACTCTCTCAAGTCACTAATCACTAATGATCACTTGTCTCAATTGTGGAACTTGGAGAGATTGGAAGCTTTGAATGAGTCTTGGAATGGATTGCTAGCTCTTGTATTGAAGGTATATGAGTGGAGTGCTTGCTTGTTGTGAATGGAGGTGGTTGGGGTTGTATTTATAGCCTCCAACCACTTCCTAGCCATTGCTCCTTTTCTGCCAACCGCGGATGGTCCGCCCCTGCACATCAACGGCTGAAATCGCAACGGTCAGCAGTAACGGCTATATCAACGGCTATAGAGCATTTAATGTGTCATCAGATGTCAGATAAAGCAGTCGCGGACAGTCCGGCTGTGCACCCCAGAAGGTCCGCGAGGACGCTAAAAATCAATTTTTCCGAACCCATCACCTTCGGGTTTTCTGGTTTTTCAACGACCGGACGGTCCACGCCTAAGGCCGGATGGTCCGCGCTTGGTCACAGACGGTGCTCGCTTCTCCATCAAACGGTACGTAGTGTTAACTTGTGTTTTTGCAGTGTTCCTGTCCGAGGCTCACCCTGTTATCGCGGACGGTCCACCGCAAAAGGCCCAGACGGTCCGCACATAGGTGTTTTTTCCAAAAAATCTTCTCTTGTCTGGAATAATCTACGGTATTTTGGACAGTCGACTTAGAATAGTTGTAGAGGAACTTATGCACCTGAGAGATGATCAACTAGGAAAACTAGTTAGTCATAAAGTTTGTGATGGTCATCAAAAACCAAAATCGATTATATAAAATGTTGAGGCCATTTCCCTTTCACTTTGGCTTAAGACTTTTTGAATATGTCTTGATTAAGAATCTCTCCCAATACTTCGGTTGGAGAAGTAGTGGTAAAATCACTCCTTACTAACATGGTCACAATAGTTTCATATTTCTCTAAAAAAGATATGAGAAACTTGTGAGTGAAATCCACATCCGGTACATTAAAACCAAGTCCCTCAAGCTCATTTACTATCTCATTTAACTGGTTAAACATATCAGACACACTTTCATCTTCCTTCATGAGAAATTGCTTAAATTTTCCCTTGCATACATACAACTTCGCACTCTTCACAATTGTAATTCCTTTATGAATTTCCATTAGCTTAGTCCAAATCTCATGAGCGGTTGTGAGATTGTTTAAGCGGTTGAACTCATTTATGTCTAGAGCATCAAAGAACACATTCATGGCTTGATCATTGGTTAGAACATTCTCATTGCCAATAGGTGATGGTTCATCTTGCTTGAATACAACAAACCCATCTCTAACAATAGGCCAAATCTTTCCTCCCATAGCTTTAAGATGCATTGACATTCTTATTTTCCAATAGTCATAATTGTTCCCATCAAAATGTGGTGGCTTCCCAATGTGCACATTGTTGTTACTAGCCATTTTTCCCAACTCTGGGATGGTTAAATCCACAAACAATGGAGTCCAAACCTCTAATACCACTTGTAGAATCTAGGACACCGGCTAGAGGGGGGTGAATAGACGGTTTTAACTAAAATCAAAGACACTAGAGAAATTTAATCAAAACAACAAGAGATATAAATTTCCTAGCTTTGATAGGCTAACAAAATATGATGAGCAATTTATGTCAATACTACAAATGATAGACAATACACAAATTACTAACTGTTGGTCTCTTGTTCTCAAAAGCTATACATCAAGAACAAGGCAACACAAATGTTAATGATTAAAGACCTTCGTCCTTCGTAACATTATTTCCTTTTGGATATAATGATCTTCGGACGAAGGTCATGAAGGACGTACCTTCGTCATTTCAATATGCAAAGATATAAACATGGACATATGAAGCGCAGAAAGAGCATGAATAATCATTTTGAATCATCAGATTATTCACATTGTCATTATATAATCATGAACAAACATCAATGATATTTAAATTACATTTGTACCTTTGGCTTGACAGAAGGTAAAAATCCGAGAGTGACGTGCGAGTGATTACAAGTTAGTTTGAACAGTACGGTGTTACTGTTCATCTATTTATAGGCACAGGACGCAGCCTAGGCAAAATTACACTTATGTCCCTGACATTTACTGTTAGCCAAAAGGTAAGCTGTCGAGGACTAAGTAGTCTTTTCCTTTTAGGTCGGTTTCATCCTCCACCATCGTCCTTGTGCTTAGCCGAAGCTTCTCCAGCCACAGCTTCAGAGTCGGTCCATCCTTCTTCCAGATCACGCTTTTTCATACCATGCACGCCTTCATCTTAAAGCCGAAGCTTCCTGTGACAGTATACTATACTAGAAAACATGTTAGTTGTGTTTTAGGACCATCGGAAGATGAAGGCCCCCAACACTAACTACTTGCAAGTAATGAGTAAAGAGTGAGAGAATGACACCAAAATTTATCCCGTGGTATCGATGATTTGCCGATCACCACTAATCCACGTTGAGGTGGAATTCAAGCTCTCACTTGCTCCTCTATCAAGACACGACTTGACCTTTGAGCCAAGTGGACAAGAACTCACTCAATACCTCGATTCCACTAGCGTCGCCTTTGCCGCTCCGGTGAGGTGGGCACGAACCCCTCACAATCAACACCGCGGCTCCTCCACAATCTTCACAGAGAGCTCGACGGAGACAACACCCAAGTTGTATAGGAGGCGACAACCACCAAGAGTAACAAGACAATGACGCTTGCCCGGTGTACCACCTAGTGCCTCAAAAGATCACAATGGATGCATATGCACTACAAGCTCTCAATCACTCACTAGAATTGAATCTCAAACAACGAGTGTGAGATTGTGAGTTACAGGATCACAAATGAGTTCAATGTGTGCTAGGAATTGCCAAGATGACCCTCACACACGAGCTCCTCTTCTAATTATAGACCCCAACACAAAGCTAGCCGTTATGTGCAAAAAGCACATACTCTACGCACACGCGGACGGTCCGCGCCCTATGGCCAGACGGTCTGTTGTACCAGTAACGACTATAATTCCCGTTTGAAACCTGTCAGTGCTGTCAAAAAAAGTCAAGCCTGGACAGTTTGCTAGCCTAGGGCGGACGGTTCGGGACTTGTCAATATGAAATGCCACAGCACTGACCATATTGAACAACACGGGTGAACTGTCCGCCAATTATGGTCGAACTGTCCGCCCCTAGACCACTTACTGTCCGGGCAAAAACCCCAGACAGTCTGTAGTAGAACGACATAAAAACACATTGTCCCTGCCCAATTTCATTATGATAGATGCGGACGATCCACCAACCCTGGTCGAACGGTCCGCACAAGAACACAGGGACAGGTGTGCCAGCAGACCCCTCTGGTAGAATCACGGACGGTCTGGCCTCCTGGCCCGGACAGTCCGCCGACCATAGAATTTAGTAATTTTACATTGCGCTTTAACAAAAGACTTTGACTTTTGAAAAAACGGAGCATTGTTAGTCCTCATGCAAATGCAACAGTTTATACTCTATGAGGCACTAAGTTTTGCACTGATCAAGTTCATTGACCCCTCTTAATAGTACGACTATCTAGTCTACTAATCCGGTCAATTACTTCTTTAAACTCCTGATGATTGGCAAAAACAAAACCTATAGTATACCTTTGCCTTCACTCGATCCACAACCAATGGTTATAAGTCTCCAAGACTTTCCTGTTTCCTATGGTCCAATCTTGCATTCTTATTTCTCCAAGAACTGTTAGTCCACAAGCAGTTTTCATTAATTACTAAAACACCACTAAGGGGCCTAGATGATTCACACACACCCCTCCCCCTTCTCATCTTCTTTACAAGTTCGGGTCCTGTTGGGGGTCTTCTCCTTCCGAAGGTCCTCAAAAACATAATTAACCATTTGTTTTCACCATAAGCTATTACAGGAAGCTTCGCCTTCAGGAGATAAGCCTCTTCCTTATGACAAAGACACAGGATGAAGACAGATCCAAAGAAGATAAGAGTAAACGCCGAAGCTATCACCAGACGGAAAAGCTTCGGCTCGCAATGAAGCGGAGGAATAATGATGATGACCGAAGGAGGAAAAGACTACTTAGTCCTTTATAACTCGTATTACGATCATGTGTAAACATTGAGGACATAAATGTATTTTTGCTCGGGTTGCGTACTGTTCACGCTGGATTGTATTTTACTCTCTCGCATCCTCACCTTCGAGCAAGCCGAAGGTAACAATGTAATATTAACATTGTTGATATTCATATTTGCTTTATGGAATGCAAGAATAAATAAGTTATTAAAATATGATCATCATATTCTCCCCTTCATATTTCCTTTCATATATTAATATGATGAAGGTATGTCCTTCTCGACCTTCGTCTGATGAGCATTATACCCTTGAGGAAATAATGCTTCGAAAGACAAAGGTCCTTAATACTTGACAATTGTGTTGCCTTGTTCTTGATTCACAGCATTTGAGAACAAGTGCCAACATTGGCGCCCACCTCCGGTGAACTCACTTCCACATCCTTCGGCAAGCATTCACCTTCGTCATGCCGCCGAAGAAGGAAACAGTGCCAGGGGCTGCCCTGCAGCCACTGGACACAAATCAGGATGCACTCTCCCTGCGAGAGGCTAGGAGCCAGAAGAGAAAGGACACTAGCCCAACGTTTCACGGGGAGCAGCTTGACCAGGAGATCAGGGATTTAGAAGCAATCCACCAGCAAGTACAGAGGAAAAAGGAGAAAATGCTTTGGCTGGCTGATCTTCAGAAGAAAATTGACGAAGCAACTAAGGAGATGCGTCATCTCACTCAAGATGACTAGGACCGAAGGCCCCAGCACAGGGAGTTTCATCAAGAAAGCCCAATCAACAAAGATGAATGGTACGATGACTTTCATCATGGTAACTTTACTTTTGATGATGCTTCTCCTCTGGCAGCAGAATTGCAGGCTACCCCATGGCCACCGTCCTACAAGCCACCTCAGTTACCCATGTATGATGGGCATTCGGATCCAAAGCAATTTCTGATGAGCTACGAGGCAACAATATCCTCGTATGGGGTCAACGCTGCTGTCATGGCAAAGTCCTTCATCATGGCAGTCAGAAGCGTGGCCCAGACATGGTATTCCTCTCTTCGGCCAGGGACAATTACATCGTGGCAGAAGCTGAAGGACATGCTCATCACCAGCTTCCAGGGCTTTCAGACGAAGCCAGTAACTGCTCAGGCCCTGTTTCAATGCACGCAAGACCATGAGGAGTAACTGCAGGCGTACGTCCGAAGGTTCCTGCATTTGAAAGCTCAAGTGCCTACAGTGCCCAATGAAATTGTTATTGAGGCCATGATCAAGTGGTTTCGGCCAAGACCTACAGCCCAATATTTTTCAAGGAAGCCACCATAGACCTTGGAGAAACTCCTTCAGAAGATGGGTGATTACATCCGGGCTGATAATGATTTCTGCCAAAGGAGGGAGGAAGCATACAAGTTTTCTGAAATGACTATGGGCTTCGGAGGAAGGCTTCATTCTAGGCATGTCAGGTCAATCCACAATTCCAATGCCAACAATGAAAGGGCCAACAATGCTCAGAGCAGTCATCATAGCTCACAGTCTTCAGGCATGCAGCAAACTTCTTATAGACCACCAGCTCCGAGAGGTAGAGGAGGAAGAAGCTTCAGTGGAGGAAGGTTCGGTAATCAGCCCTTGTTCTGCATTTTCTGTGGCGAGGACAAGGGTCACACAACGAGGATGTTCCAGGTCATGATCCAAAAGCAAAAGGAAATCGTTGAAGCCGAGGCACGGCAGAATCAGCCGAAGCAGGTCCTCCATACTATTTTGTGCTACTCTCCATACATTCCGGAATACGTAGGCAACCAACAGCCTACAACTTCTGCAGCTTCAACAAGTCACTCTCAAACTTCATGTGCTCAATTACCACCACCCCCACCAATGCGCCTGCCCCAAGTCATGATCAACAGCCAGAAGGGCATCTTCGGCCTCAACAACAATGTGACCTTCGGGAGCAGTCTGAAGCTTGCACAGTTAACAGCATTGTGCCTGAGTCTAGGCATATCTACTGAAGATGACACAATGTTTTGGCCAAAAGAAAGTCCCAATTTGTTCCATCTCTACTATTTTTTCGCTTTTATATTTCCGTCACAAAAGACAATACAGGAAGGTTTAACCTTCAACTCGATGTAATAAACCTGTGGTTACACCATTGAGTGTGACAAAATTAAGTTCTGAAGCTCCAAAGTCGGTCCTAAGGGAGCGCAGAGTAAGTTCTGAAGCTCCAAAGACATTCCTAAGGGAGCGCAGAGTAAGTTCTAAAGCTCAAAAGTCGTTCCTAAGGGAATGCAGAGCTAAGATACCACCTAAATTAAAGGTGAAGAAGCTCCAAAGTCGTTCCTAAGAGGATGCAGAGCTTAAATACCACCTAAATCAAAGGTGAAGAAGCTCCAAAGTCGTTCCTAAGGGGATGCAAAGCTTAGCTCCAAAGTCGTTCCTAAGGGGATGCAGAGTCTGGGTTCTATATCCATGTGGTTTGTTACCTTCGACACAAATAACATTCCGCATCATACCATCATATCATATTGCATAGCATCGCATCATACATCATCTTGCATCGCTAAAAAGATCTGGAGAAACAAAGAAAAGCTGCTCTCTCTAAAAATCGACCGGATTATGAAAAGGAATGTTACAGCACAAGACGTGCCTTTGATAGATATATTGTACTACATGAAGCTAACCATCGTCAACAGTGGCATAAGAAAAATCATTTTCTTTGCGAAGCATGAAAAGAAGGGAAGGTGTTTTTTCGCCAAAGGCTTAAAAACGGTATGTACGAAGGTTTCATGCATCGCAAAGAGATATATTACATTAATGTACATACAAATATTTGATGTCTGTTTCTTACACAAGACGATAGCCATACACAAGCATTACATTTTCAAGCATACAAAAATTTAATCTTCCTTTAGCACTTTTCAGCAGCTTCGTGTAATAGTCTATCGACGACTTCGTCAATGACTTCGTTAGCAATTTTCATTATATCCAAAGCTTCTTTCATGGCCGGGTCGGCTTCGGGATTATACGGCTCCGGTGGTGGTGAAAGATCAGCTGCAATAAAGAATATGTTGGTTAATTTCGAGGCTAAAAACGAACAACGAAGCTAAACCTCGATAAAAGTACCTATAATCCTGGCGCGTTCAGCAGCTTCTTCAGCTCGTTTAGCCTCTTCTCGAGCATTGTGAGATTCTTTCTCATTCTTTCTAATTGCTTTGTCAGCCATCTCACGACCGCCCTTCATCCAAACATTGGAATAAAACCTCCCGCCTAGCAAAGAGGCTTCGACCGAAGGGTCCTTGGTGTCATCTGCTGAGAAGATGGATTTCGGCTGGGCTGCGCTCTTAACATGTTCACAACCGGCTTTCTCTAAAATTGCCGCGACCCCTCGTGCGATGGCAAAAGCGCAAAAATCCCCACGATCACTGAGTATTTCGTCAAAAGCTTCGGCTTCTTCGTCGATCCACTGGATAACCCCTTCGGGGTCACCGCAGATAAACTTCTGCTCCGAAGAGTATGCTCCCACCTTTGCAAAACCATTTTTAGCTTCTTGGCGCATTCCAAGGATATTTCGTAGCATCTCTCCTTGGAGTCCCGGAGCTCTTTGACATTCTTTTTCACCCTTGATCTTTCCATTTCACTTATTTCCTGCTTCGCCTTTGCAACTTCAAAATTTTCATTCATTTCCTCAAGCTTCTTCTTCAAATCTTCAACTTCGACCTTGTGAGCTTCGGCTTGTGCATTAAGCTTGGCCTCGCTGGTTTTCACCCTGTCCACTACGGAAAACAATATATTATCCTTCTCGACAGCTTCATTCCTTAGTGAAATGACCTCTGGCCGAAGGTTCCTAAGAGCTATCTGACAACTCTCGTCTTCTGCTTCCTTTTGGGCCTTTAAAGCCTTACTTAGAATTAAGCCCTAATAATAAAAATACATGAGAACATAATGATAGAAAGAAAAGCTACAAATATAGTTAATTTTACAATAAAAGTATGCATACCTTCAAGCTATTATAAGCAAGGCTATCTGCAAGATCATCTTTCGACATTGCAGATAGGTCGAGCTCAAGCTTCGGATATCCCATGTTCTTCATCATTTTCTGGCAGACAGAGATATCTTTATTGTCTGGTAGGCAAAAGAGAAAATCGTCCTCATCATTGCCGATGTACACCAATGATCCTTGCGGATACTTCAAATCCTTGGCGTATTACCTTGTTTCGGCAATCTGCTCCTCCAACAATTGTTTCCTCGAAGCATGTCGCACAATAAACTCCAACTCTTCGGTAGGTGCTTCGGTGGCAGGAGACTTGGACTTCTCAGGGGAACCTTCTATTTCCAAAATTAGTGGTGCAGTCTCCGAATGTTTTGCTTCAGCAAGAACTAAGGGTTCATCCTCAGAAATATCTTGCGTCGTGCCAGTTCCATCATATTTCTTTAAACTTTCGCCTTCTATGCTAGGCGCTTCAGCAGAAGCAGGAGTTGATACTTTTACGAATTCCATGACAGCGTCTAGCACGCTGGCCATTCTCCTCTTCCTCGGAGTTGTTGCAGGGAATCTTGATGCCTTCGGCAATTCCGTCTCGTGGTGAACTCAGGGCCTTCGTCTGTTCTGCCACCTTCTGCAGTTTTGGCTCTTCAGCCGGCCCTGTCTTAACTTCGACAGACATAGAGTGACCTGGCTCAGGAATAGAAGCAGACCTTTCAATTAGCTTCAGCACCTCGGTCGTTTCAATGCGCTTGGGCCGGTGCGTCAAAACTTTAACCTTCTTTGACCTCGACGAGCTAGAGGTCACCGAAGCAGCAGTCTTTTTTCTTTCTTTGCTTTCGCGAAGTATAACAATAATCTGGATATACAAATCTAGTAACATCAAACACCTTGTTCAGCCTCTTTTTTGCCACGAGCCCCGAAGGCAGGCGTCATCTTTAGCCTTCGTATATGCTCCAAGCAATTTATCACTAGTTGCTTCAATGGCATCCAACCAGTCATCATTCGGCTCATCGAATTGGCTCCTGTACCTGAAGGTATACTTCAGGTAAACTAAACCACCTTGACTGGACCCAGCATCAGCCTCCTTCGGCATCTCCCACCCATTTGCAAGTGGCCACACTCTATAAGTGCTCCTGGATTAAGTCCCTTGTGCCTATGTAAGTACATACCGTATTGAAGGCCGCCTAGCTTGCTTGTATATCGTTCCCAAGGGCAGTGGATGGCCTTCTAATGCCGAAGCGAGACCATATAGGACGGTGAATAATCCCCTTAATATCCCCCCTTTCACCCAGGTCATTCTTCACGTAGAACCATTCCTGCATCCAAGTCTCCGGCCATCTCTTCCAAAATGTCGGAACTGGGTAGCTCACCCCAGAGCGAGGTACGAAGCTGTAACAACCGAAGTTGCTGTGATATTGCTCCTTTTCGGTAGCCTTCATCTCATAAGACTGCTCATGAATGTTATAGAAACATTTTGCATTTGGTTCTAGTCCCTGGCTCCTCATGGCCCATATGAACATCCCCACCTTAATAATAGCTTCGGGAGTAAGTTGATGAAGGTAAATTTCGAAGGTTTTCAGGACTTCGACCAGCAATTTATCAAAAGGGAACTGAAGCCCTGCCTTCATGAAGCTCTTGTAAACTACCACTTCGTCAGCTTCGGGCAGAGGGACATTATTTTCCCCTCTAGCCCTCACAATTGAGATATCACGAAAGTACCTCCCCCTCATTGCATCAATCTGCCCTTGCTTAATAGTTGATTTCTCGAAGACAACATGGCTTGGTCTCCAGGGCCAATCTTCGGCATCTTCATTCCCACTTTCTACATCAAAACTTTCACTATCACTGGAACCCTCAGATATCCCAGCTAACATCTCGTGTGCAATCTTCTCTGTGTTGGTTTTTTCCATAGCTTCATAAAACCCGGACAGCGTCGGATCAACAATCTTCTTCTCATCAGCCATTAAGTTGATGGTTGTTGAAATGCCGAAGCTTAAAATCCAATCAAAACTCGACAAAGCAAGTACGTTAAAAAAGACGAGCGCAATGCAAGCAGCTGAAATGGCACAAAAGTGTTTACAATGCAAGCTCCTATTTATATGTCTAGAGCCCCATAAGTTGGTGGGTCCCACAGGTCAGTGACATTCGCTATTCTAGCGAAGGGAAGGTGTTTTTTGGACCTTCGTCTAAAGGCCTTCGTTCACGTCGCAGTCTAAATTTGTTATAAAGGAACAAATCAGCACTGTGAGGGGCTACTGTCGGGGGCATTCTCCTTCCGAAGGTCCTCAAAAACATAATTAACCATTTGTTTTCAGCATAAGCTATTACAGGAAGCTTCGCCTTCAGGAGATAAGCCTATTCCTTATGACGAAGACACAGGATGAAGACAGATCCAAAGAAGATAAGAGTAAACGCTGAAGCTATCACCAGATGGAAAAGCTTCGGCTCGCAACGAAGCGGAGCAATAATGATGATGACCGAAGGAGGAAAAGACTACTTAATCCTTTATAACTTGTATTACGATCATGTGTAAACATTGAGGACATAAATGTATTTTTGCTCGGGCTGCGTCCTGTGCCTATAAATAGATGAATAGTAACACCTTACTGTTCACGCTGGATTGTATTTTACTCTCTCGCATCCTCACCTTCGAGCAAGCTGAAGGTACCAATGTAATATTAACATTGTTGATATTCATATTTGATTTATGGAATGCAAGAACAAATAAGTTATTAAAATATGATCATCATATTCTCCCCTTCTCATTTCCTTTCATATATTAATATGATGAAGGTATGTCCTTCTCGACCTTCGTCTGATGAGCATTATACCCTTGAGGAAATAATGCTTCGAAAGACGAAGGTCCTTAATACTTGACAATTGTGTTGCCTTATTCTTGATTCACAGCATTTGAGAACAAGTGCCAACTGGTCCTATGGGGGACAGATATCCCCCGGGTCCACTAGAAGGCGAAAACCCTACTTGGGGCCACAAGCCAGTCGCCCCGCAAGGTCACCGTGTTGTGGGCCGGACAAAGACTATAGTTGAGATGGGCCAACCAAAGAAGGCAACGGGCTCACGTCCGGATTATTCGTAGATTGGGTGTGGTCCCGTGGAAGCTATTCGTTTTTCCCGTGCCTGACGTCTTCAAACACCGGGGGTAGCTCGAAACGGAGCTGCCGGGTTTTCCTCGGGATAAGCGAAGTCTGTTCACTATTAGCTAGGAGATAAGCTGTAAGTGTGTGATCAGCATGTGCGCAGGGAGTGCCCTACGGTCGTGTATATAAGACCTAGGGGGAACCCCATCATTTATCATCTGATTAGCACCTCTCCACTCGGGAGACACCACTTGTAAACAAACCACACATACAAAGCCACCCCAGGAAGTAGGGTATTACACTCCTCAAAGTGGCCCGAACTTGCAGAAAATTGTCCGACTCTCTTCCTCGTGCCTCTGGCATGAACCATCGAGTTACAATCGACGACATCGTCCTACCCAAAAGCATGACAAGGGTACCCCTGGGTGTGCGGTCGGACACTAAACACCCACAGCTGGCACTCTAGGTAGGGGGTGTGTCGTTGATCAAAGCTAACTCCATGGCCATCATCTTCAAGAACAAGATCACTCTCAGCCCAGGAGCTATGTTCTGCTTCGGAACCATCTCATGCATAGCGGACATAGAGGGAACTCTGCACCGTGTAGCAGATCCACCCAAGAAGAGACCCTCAGGAATCCCGAGAGAAGCTGAAGCGAGTCTGCGAGCCACACCCCTGCTCCCTGCTCGGGGGAAGATGGTCACTCACAAGCCAGAACTCAGAAGCCCTTGGAAGATGGAGGGACAGTAAGTCGGGGCCTCTCCAACCCAAAGAACTCTGTTGTCCACCTCACCCACTAGGGAGTGGACACAGGTCACTCGGAGGAAGGAGGTGAATATCCCATACCAGGGAAGGAAAGCACAGTGGGCCATCCTCCCAGTACCTCCACCCTCAAAGGAGGATGGGAAGAAGAACACCGCCATACCTGCTCCTTTCTACCCTAACGTCCTCTTCATTCAGGGTAGATTGGAGTCATTGCCCATCTTCAACGATGAGCCTACCATGCAGGAGGAGGAACCTCCCCAGCGTGACACCCGGCGACGGAGAAATAGACACCGGAATGTGCGGTGACATCACGAAGCCGGATAATGGGACCCAGCGCAACCTGTATCTCGAGACGAAGCTTTGGAAGTAGGAGAAACTCCTGATGAACGAGTACACCGAGAAAGACGCAACTTCTGCCTCCGTGATCGGCGACAAGCTCAAGAACGAGAACAAGAACTAGCTGAGCAAGATGCTAGACTTCGGCGAGAGAACCCTCTCCTTGCTCGAAACCTGTACCCTGACTTCGCTCGGGCATTAAACATGCCGAGTGAGGTCAGAGGAGTGCTGGCTCAAATAGCTGATGGCCTTCCGCGAACCCCAGACGTGAAGGGTTATCGGCAGCTGCTTACTGAGGCGGTCAATCATCTCATCCTACGAATGACCTACGTCACGCCATCAAAAGCCGACGGGACGCACGAAGCACCATCAGCACTTCATGCGACCGATGGTACGGAAAGGAAATAAGGCGCCAGGAGGAGTACGACCGAGATCATGGCCATCGGAGGCAGCTTCAACCAACAGTCCATTCTGGGGACGGTCGAGACGACCTAATACTAACTCCCCTCCCTAGGACCGACGCCACAATCATCGGCAAGAGGATGTGTGTGGAGTCTCCGCGCTTACTCCTCACCTCTAGGCCATCCAATGGCCTCATAACTTCAAGGTCTCCAACGTCGACAAATATGAGCCTAAGCAAGACCTAGGAGGCTAGTTGGCCGTCTATACAACCGCCGCCCGGGCTGCTGGGGCAATGGAGGAAGTCATGACGGCGTACTTGCCCATTGTTCTGGGCAAGACGCACTGCAATGCCTCTGACACCTACCTCGACACTGCATCGATGAATGAAGTGATTTCAGTCGCCAGTTTATCTCGAACTTATAGTCTCTCTCAGATAAGCCAGCGTAGCCATGGGACCTCAAATCCATTAGGTGTCAGAATAATGAGACTCTTCGATCGTTCCTCAAAAGATTTCAAACAATGAGGAATCGTATTCCCGAAGTTGCTGAGGCGGCAGTGATTGAAGATTTCTATCGGGGATCCAATGACCCAGCTTTCGTCCGGGCCATACTTCAAAAGGCACCGGCCACATCCGAACAATTGTTCAGGGAGGCAGACATCTACATCACCGCGGATGAGCGGGCCCAGTACCTCATCGGAGGTGCAAAACCCGCTTTGCTTGCGCCACAACAAGACATGAACCAGCAACCAAACAAACGCTGGGAAAAGAGACCCCGTGAGGAGGTGCACACCGTGGGGCCACCTACCGCTCGAGCCCGCGGCACGCCCCGCGGAGGAGTACGAACACTGGACAAAATCCTCGACTCCTAGTGTCTGTATCACAAGGACATGCACCACACCCTATGGAACTGCAAAGACTTCAAACACTCCGTTGGGCATGGCCAACCATTACAGCCACTACCACCTCCCCCGCCCTGAGGAGAGCCTGGCGAGCCTAGGCAGCCTCAGCAGCAGGAAGGGGGGAGGGGTGGGGCTTTCCCACGCGTTGATAGGGAGGTCAACGTCATATTTGAAGGCCATGGAGCACAAGAAAGTAGAAGGCAACAAAAGCTTAATGATCGGTAGGTCCTAGTGGCCACAAACAGTGCTTCGACTCCTTACCAATGGTCGAAACACGCGATAACCTTCTGCCGAGCTGATCAATGGCAAATAGCTGGTCCTCCTCTTGGACAGTTCCTTGCTCGAGGATGAGCACGTACTCTCCGTCAGCTAGATTGCAGTCTAATGAATGCAATAAGTAAGATATATGCATGACATGATAAGTGCTTTAGTAATTAGACTTGATGGTGAAAGAGTCACTTAATTTAGATAGGGTTCACTCTTGCTACTAGAGATTCTTGTGGTATATTTAGTAATTTAGATCACAATCATTTAAATGAAGTGGTAAGTCTATCTCGGTGTTCCCCTGAATTCTTTTTAAAGCCTTAGTGAGAATTCAATAGGATTTTTAGTTGAACTTATTGAAGCGAGGTTTATTATTTTCCTTTCTTCCTCTTATTTCCTTTATACTTTTAAGATAGATTTGAACTACAAGTTATAGCAATAAATTTCCAAAAATTCTGGAAAAATTACAGTGGTTTCTTACTGGTGTATAATCCTCTGTATCAAAATTTGGGGTTTAAAAAGTGAGTAGTTCTCTCTGGACAAAATTATTAAATATTAGGGCAGAAAGGGTGGTTTGAACTACAACTACCATTTAACAGAAGGTTATTCCTTAAGACATATTTTTACTGGCATCTAGATGCTATAACATGACTTTGTACAAATTTCTAGTCATTAATACTGACCAATCATTTTATTATGATTTTCCAAAGTTTCTAGCCAAAGGGGTGCTTTCTACTACCACTATATTTGAAAAATATCAAACAACAGATTTCTGATTTTTCCTAGCTTCTATTTTGTGCAAGAGCAATCATTCTGAAGTTTGGCATCTTTTTGCTTAAGGGAAGGGGTGGTAGGAATTATTTGGATTAAATAGCCTTTTTCATGAAGTATTGGCAATGGGTGTTATTTGGCATCTTTCAAATGGGTTTGCATTCTTCTCTGGTGGCCTGTCTCATTATTGATCTAGCAAAATTTTATTTGCTCATTATTGCATTATTTTTGGGTTGTTTATGATTTAATTGAAATATGCCTCAATATCAAGTTTTATTTGTTTACCCTACTTAAAATGATGGGCTGGGGTGGTTATCATTTTTGTGGTGGGGTTTTAGTGGTCACAAGTCCACTGGATTTTTATGACAAGTTTTAAAATTGTTTTCTTAATTCTAGTAATTGTTTTCTAGTTGGAATAATGCTAAATAAAACATTTCACTTTAATTCTGTTCTGGACTAGTGGTCTTTTTATTTTTTTCTAGGTTCTTTGTTACTTAAGTAGGCTAGGAAAAACAATTGCACTTACTGTTCATTATCTATTAATGCCTTTCTGATTTTCCTAAGTTTAGGGCAAAAATGGCTTTTAATAGATATTCCTACTTAAATTTTCAATACTGGGGTTCCCAATATTTTTAAACAATGTTTAATTGAGGTTTGAATATCTACAAATTTTCTCAAGCCTAGCACAGAAGCATAACTAATTTTCTTTAATTAAACAAGGTTTGGTCAGTTTCTGTATTTAATTCTAAACTCTAAAAATTAGAACAAAAAGCATAGGGTTCAATATTTTTAATTGACAGTCCATAATATTTAGAATCCAGCAAAATTGGTTTAACAATTTTTGGTTAAGTATTTCTCAAGTTATGAATTTCCTAAGTCTTCTGCTGAATAATAAAAGATTAAATCGAAATGGTTTAAAGAAAAACAGTTTTGCGCTGGGGTCCCTAGCGAAAGTTCTTAAAAGAATTACAGACAAGTCCCCAGGGCACTATTCATTTGAGTCTACGGCTCTGCAGAAAACCCCCTAGGGTTTCTGGAAATCGAACCCGCGGTCCTGTCCCCAATTGAACAGTACCCGCGTCGAAGAAAAGGGCGGAGGGGCTTACCGGCGGCGAGGCTACTCCGGTGAGGTCATCGAGGATGTAGGGGAGGTCTCGGGGATCACGACAATGTGCGGGTCGCTGTCGGGGATTGTCGGAGTCGGCGGGTCCGCGTGCGCAGGCCGAGATGCTCGTCGGCGGCGAGGAATCCGGCCTACTCACGGTGCAATAGTTCAATCAAACGGGTCAGAGAGCTTCACTGGGTGCTAGGGAAGACGTGGGTGCAAGGAATTTAAAAATGGCTTACCGGAGAGCTCGGTCCACGCGTGGCGGCGGGCGACCGAAGTCCGGCGAGGGTGATCTCGAGCTTCTGGTGAAGTTCTGCCAGGTCCGAGGATTTGGAAAGCTTCACAGGCTAATGGCGAAGCTAACCAAGGGGTTCGTGCGGCTTGGGCGCGACTGGAGGGAGCTGGCCACGGCGGCCGAGGCTTGGAAAGCTTAGCGGGCGGTGGCGCGGCGTGCTCGGGGCAAATTCCGGTGATCTCTGGCTTGGGCAATACTTGTGAGCACGCGGGGAGGGATGGCCGAGGCTCGGGGCTGCTTTATAGGCATGGCGTGGTGCACAGGCGGTCGTGGACCGGCGAGCGGGCGCTGGGGAGCGCGGGTGCGCGAACGGGCCTGAACCGGGGGTGTCAGCCACGGTCGAACACGTGGAACCGTTGCCTCTGCCCAAGTTCTAACGCCGATTGGGCACAAATCTTCGTGAATTTGGGCAAGATCGCTGTGAAGGATTTTTTCACCTGACATTGCTTTGTCTTTTGTGTATGGACGTCACGTGATTTTAGGCTAGGGACAAGGAGTTGTAGCGTCACCAAGGTGCCAGTGTCAGAACGCCTGGTCCCGAGGTCAAGCTGCGCCAAAACCATGTCAAATGAATTTGGTTTGAGTTCAAAATTTTCCAAAGTGTGTTCAAGGGAATTTGGCACAACTTTGATATTTGGACTTCCTCGTTTTGAGTTTTGAAAAACAGAACGCAAAGGATCTTTTGAAACGGTTCTGAAATTTAGAATTCTGAATTCTGAATTTCCCCATGGGACCATGGTTCAAGGCCTGATTTGGGAATTTTGGAAAAACCAAATGGCCAAACTTTCTTACTATAATTTGTTAGTTATTTGGTGAGCTAAAACATTGTAATTTGGTCTTTTATACAATTTGCATTTTCCCCCAAAGATTTCTCCCAATTTCCCTTTATGCTTAATTTGCTCACTTAGGATTTATTAGGGTTTGAGATTTTTCCTCCCTTAAGGTTCATGACAAGATTAAGAAGAGTTTGAGAAGACTTATTATAAATCTTTGTTCTTAGTCTTTGATGTTCATTCCTTTACTAGGTTTACATGTGATAATAGGTTGGGGTTAGCTTAAAGAAGAACCCTAGGTGACACTGAGGTGTCATAGCCTTCCCCCCATAAAGGAATCTCATCCCGAGATTCGGGTCGGAGTCCTACCGGGGTGAAGTGAAGGGAGAGACTTACTTGAAGTGGATACTTTCTTTATTAAGGCAAACTGCTCTTCGAATGTCATTCTCTTTGCAACTTCAGAAGTAAGTCCTTTAGAATTTTGCTTTATAACTTATTCTTTTCAATTCAAGATTATATTACTGAATTTTAGATTCGAAGGGCAGGAGGAGGGGTTGGGCATGAATACGTACCAATTTCCTTAGGCAGATAATCAGGAAAGTTGGAACACAGAAATTCTTCAGTCTGCCAAGTAGCCTCTTCCTCTGAGTGATTACTCCATTGGATCTTATACATCTTGATCGATTTTGCCTGAGTTGATCTTTCTTTGCAATCCAGAATCTTGGAAGGGTACTCTTAGTACGATAGATCTGTATCTATCTCCAATTCTGGTTCTGCTATGATCTCAGTCGGTAATCAAACACACTTCTTCAGTTGAGATACATGGAACACACTGTGGATGGCAGACATTTTTGGAGGTAACTTCAACTTGTATGCCACGGGTCCACATGCTTCTATGATCTCATAAGGTCCAATGTAGCGAGGGGCTAACTTGCCTTTGATCCCAAACCTCTGCACTCCCTTGGTGGGTGATACCTTGAGATAAACGAAATCTCCCACCTCGAACTGGAGAGGTTTTCTTCTCTTATCATGGTAACTCTTTTGCCTGGCCTGAGCAGCTTCTAGATTCTTCCTGATTAGTTTGACCTTCCTTTCAGCTTTAGTCACTAAGTCAGGTCCGAAAACTTCTCTTTCTCCAGGCTGAGACCAATTGAGTGGTGTTCTGCATCTTCTCCCATAGAGAGCTTCGAAGGGTGCCATCTTTAGGCTGGATTGATAATTGTTGTTATAAGCAAACTCTGCCAAGGAGAGGTTCTTATCCCAGTTCTTGCCACAATTGATTGCACAAGCTCTCATCATATCTTCAAGAATTTGATTTACCCTCTCAGTCTGACCATCAATCTGTGGGTGGTAAGCCGAACTTTTGATTAGCTTGGTTCCCAAAGACTTCTGCAGTTGTTCCCAAAATCTGGCAACAAACGGGGCTCCTCGGTCAGAAACAATGGTCCTGCGCAATCCGTGCAAACACACGATCCAGTCAATGTACAATTATGCATACTTTTGAGCCTTATCAGTGGTGTGCACTGGGAGAAAATGTGCCACTTTCGTCAGTCGGTCCACAATAACCCAAATCGAATCATGATGACGAGAGGTGTTGGGCAGACCCACTATGAAATCCATGCTGATGTCATCCCATTTCCACGAAGGTATGGACAGGGGCTGCAAGGCTCCAGCTGATTTCAAGTGGCTTGCCTTTACCCTCTGACAGGTGTCACATTCTGATACATATCGGGCTATCTCCCTCTTCATTATGGTCCACCAATATAAGGGCTTCAGATCGTGGTACATTTTGGTGCTCCCTAGATGCATGGAGAATTTGGAGAGATGGGCCTCATCCAAGATTCTCTTCTTGAGATCCTCATTTTTAGGAACCACCAATCTGCTTTCAAACCATAAGACACCCTTTCCATCTTGGCGGAAACATTTATACTTCTCGGTCTTCTGATGGAGATTCTCCTTGATAATCTGCACTCCCTTGTCACTGAGCTAGGCCATGATGATCTAGTCTTGCAAAGCTGGCTCAACAGAAATGTTTGCACCAGAAGGAATTACTTCAATCTTCATCTTGCGCAACTCATCACACAAGGTGTCAATACGAGAATCCATTAGAACACAATTGCACTACATCTTCCGACTCAAGGCATCTGCTACCACATTGGCCTTTCCTGGGTGATAATGTACCTCCAGGTCATAATCCTTGATCAGCTCTAGCCATCTTCTCTGTCTCATGTTGAGATCAGCCTGGGTAAAAATATACTTAAGGCTCTAATGATCAGTGAAGATGCTACAGTGGGTTCCCATCAAATAGTGCCTCCACATTCTTAATGCATGAACCACTGCTGCCAACTCAAGGTCATGAGTGGGATAATTCTGCTCATGAGGCCTGAGTGCTCTTGAGGCATAAGCAATGACTCGATTGTCTTGCATCAAGACACAACCTAGTCCAGTGCCAGAAGCATCACAATACACATCAAATGGCTTGCTGCTGTCAGGTTGCGCTAATACTGGTGTTGTGGTCAGATGTTGCCTCAGTGCATGGAAGGCATCTTCGCACTTCTGACCCCAAACAAACTTGGCTTCTTTCTTCAACAGCTCAGTTATGGGCTTCGCAATTCGAGAGAAATCCGGAATGAATCTTCGGTAATAACCGGCTAATCCCAGAAAACTCCGAATCTGACGGACAGTCGTGGGTGGCTTCTAGTTCATCACCTCTTGCACTTTATCAGGATCAACAGCTATGCCTGCCTGAGAAATAGTGTGACCCAAGAATTTGATCTCCTTTAGCCAAAAATCACATTTCGATAACTTGGCATAAAGGTGGTGCTCTCGCAGATGTTGAAGCACTACATGCAAATGCCCGGAATGTTCTTCTTCGTTCTTTGAGTACACCAAGATATCATCGATGAAGACCACTATGAATTTGTCCAATTCAGGCATGAAAACAGAATTCATGAGATACATAAAATATGCTGGTGCATTTGTCAGCCCGAAAGACATCACCAAGAATTCATATAGCCCATATCTGGTTGAGAAAGCCGTCTTCAGAATATCACTTGCCCGTATCTTGATCTGATGATAGCCGAAGCGAAGATCTATCTCGGAAAACAACTTGGCTCCGACCAACTGATCGAAAAGAACATCAATACGAGGCAAGGGATACTTGTTCTTGATAGTCACCGCATTAAGAGGGCGGTAATCTATACACAGCCTCAAGCTTTCATCTTTCTTCTTCACGAACAAGGCTGGACATCCCCAAGGCGAAGTACTTGGGCGAATAAATCCCTTGTCCAGCAACTCTTGCAATTGCTTCTTCAACTCTGCCAACTCAGCGGGTGGCATCCGGTAAGGCCTCTTGGAAATAGGTGTCGTTCCCGGTTGCAACTCGATGGCGAACTCAATGTCCCGGTCTGGTGGCATTCCTGGCAATTCATTAGGAAAGACATCTGCATACTCACAGACCACTAGAATCTTCTTCAGCGGTAACTCCGTCATAGAGAAAGCACATGACTGAGTAGAACCTTGGTTGGGAAGAATTAAGGTGAAACTCCCACAGAACGGGGAATTGACTTCCACGATGCGGCTAGCCACATCAAGCACTACTTGGTGCAGGTTCATCCAATTTGTGCCCAAAATAATATCCATGCTTTCCAAACCCAACACAAGAAGGGTGGTTTTGATAATGTGGCTTCCTAGTTGAATAGGCACACTTCGGATTAATTGGTTGGTTACAGTTTTACCCCCAGGTGTGGTTATCATGAATGACCCTTTTGCATGACAGAAGGGCAATTTGCATTTAGCACTGAACTTCTGGCTAATGAAACTATGAGATGCACCAGAATCAAACAGAATTAATGCAGGTTGATTAAAAACTGAAAAGGTACCAGTCATGATGGGGGCTCCCTCAGGTACTTCCTCCAGAGTAGTGAAGTTGAGCTTCCCTTGTCTGACTTGCACCTTCTGCTTCCTCCCCTTGTCTTGACTTGGTGCTGGCATCTGCCTCTGCTGATTTTTGGGGCAGTTCTTGGCATAGTGGCCCACATTGCCACAAGTGAAGCACTTGTTCCCATTGCCCTGGCAGAACTGCTGCTGCTGAGGTTAATTGTTCCTTGGGGCGGGAGCTGGAAAGCGGTTGGGTGCTGGCTGCTGCTACTGAGGTGACCTAATCACCCATCTGCCTGCCTGCTGCTGAAAACCCCTGCTCTGATTGTGAGAAACAATCTTAAACCTCTGGGCCTGAGCAGATGGTGCTGCCATTGATGTCTTCCTCTTCTTCTCTGCCTGGTGAGCTACAATACAGTCCTCCTGGGAGATGGCCAGGTTGACCAACTCATTGAAGCTATCAGCACGGACAGTGTTGAGACGTTCCTGCAGCTTGGTGTTGAGACCCCTGCGGAAGCGGTCTCTCTTCTTCTCATCAGAATTAGCATGGTAACCTCCATACTGGCACAGGTCGTTGAAGGCCTGAGCGTACTACAAGACCGTGCGGGTTCCTTGGTTAAGTGCCAAAAATTCATTCAACTTGCGATCAAGAATTCCAGCTGGGATGTGGTGCCCTCTGAAAGCAGTCTTGAATTCCTCCCAAGACACTTCACGATCAGCGGGTAGCATAGCACAGAAGTGGTCCCACCATGTCCGAGCAGGTCCACGAAGCTGCTGCGCGGCGAAGCAAGCCTTAGCATCATCAGGGCAGTCTCCCATGAGGAGGGGAAACTTGGACTCAATGACGCGAAGCCACACGTCGGCATCCAACGGATCCTCTCCCTTGGTGAACAGGGGTGGCTGCATGCTCAGAAACTCCTGGTAGGTTGCCGCTGTCGGAGGTCGCTGATGCTGGCCTCCACCATGCTGCTGGGGGTGGGGCTGGCGCTGCAAGAGCTATCGCAGAATCTCATTCTACTGGGCCATCAGCTCTTGCATTGTGGGAGCTGGAGGAGGTGGCGGGGGAACCTGCTCGTTATGCCCGCGACGCTGCCTAGCTGCCATCTGAAAACAGAGATTGCCACCAATGTTATCCCAACTCACAATTTCGAACAACAAGCTATTATCTCATATGGGAAGGAAACGCCATAATCATAATATTAGGTTCGAAATGAAGATAACAAGGTTACAACATCTCACAGATTGCGAAAGTTCTCAAGAGTTACATCAATTAGGGGAAATACCCGTAAGCCTAGTCCAAAATCTGCCATTAACTAAGCTTGCGTAGGTTTTTATCCGCCTAAAATGTCAAAGCGACTGATCAACCCTAAGCGGTGGAAGCGACACTAGATGCGGGTGAAGGGGGCATCGCGGAGGTAGTCCCATTGGCACCAGGGGGTCCTAACTCCTCAGGAGCCTCTTCTTCCTCGCTTCCGGCTTCATTGGCCTCCATCTCCAAGTGGTGCATGTCCAAGTGGTCATTAGCTTCTTCGAGTTCCTGCTGCACATCGTGGAGCTGGTTCTCCAAGACATCAATAGTGTTGTCTCGGATCTCCACCTGTTGCTCCAAGGTGGTGATACGCTGGCTCAGCCTTTCCACCTGCAGATCCTTCTCCACCAACTCGGAGGACAAGTCGACCACAAAATCTTCTCGGCTATCCAGGGTGAGCTTGGTAGTTTGAGCGAAGCAAGATGTGCCATAGCATCGCTCTGAAGGGCCTGAAGGTAGTACAGCGCACTCATGCACTAAACAGTGACCCTCCCAACCAAATACATTGCCCACACGTCCTTCACGTGGCTCACACGGTTACACCACATGGGGTCATCCTTCTTCTCAGCAGGGAAAAGTCCCAAGGGGTGCATCACCATCTCCAGGGGATGGTAGCCATAGAAAGTCGTCAGAGTCTTCATGGCTGCTGCTTCAGTGGTGTCGTCCGTCCTGAATCCAATTGTCTCGGAGTCGAGGGAAATCCAACCCGGCTGAAGGGGATGAGCCTCCAAGGTCAGCCAGACTCGGCAACGAGGTACCCGATGCTCCTCATACAACTGCACCGTGTACAAAGGGGGCGTAGGGTAACCGGTGGAGTTAAGCACTTCCCACAAGATGAAAGGAAAGCCATCGTGAGAAAGGAAGTCAGAGCTAAAACGAGTGTCTCCACCGCTGGCGGGGGTGGGTGAATTCATCTGCGGAAGGGTATCAGATGTAAATATTATGGTGGAAAGAAGAATATAAAAGGGCCTGGATGGTTGAAAAGAAGTGGGTTAGCTCGAATTTTTACTTCTTTAATTCTTAATCCTTCAAATTTTATAATGCATGCATGCTGAAAAGAATAATGACTCCTCTCAGAAATAAAGGTTGCTCCTAGGGCATCCTTCAAGAATCTATGTACTGGCCCACAGGGCCTACTTACTTAGCCACCTATTTCTCCCACTATCCCTAAGGCCTTACGTCCTAGGTCTAGCGGTCTAGTCCTGACGATTCTTAGCAGTTTTCTAAGCAAGTTTTAGATTTTGAAAATTGGTATTCATGGTTTATTGTCCTTCTTTGTGGTGATATTTGCTCCGATACCAGCTGTGGCAGAACCGCCTGAATTATTCTAGCTTAAGTGCCTAAGTCACGCCTCAAGGGCCGTAACACACTTAAATCGGAATAACCCATCAGTCCCTCAGATCTAGTCTGATAAAGCCACTTAACCAGGATCAAATACCACAATCTCACACGAAGGAGAGTCACAACAGAAACACAATAAAACAAGATACCTCAAATTGAGTACTGAATTATTACATAGATCGGAGTTTTTCAATTAGTGGATAAAAGTTCACAAAATAAAATGCAACGGATAATCGATATCGTCAATAGTGAGGAAATGGGCAAGGCCTAGCCCACTACTCCTCCTGCTCCTCTCCCGTGGAAGCAGCATCCCACTCGACCGTCCAACCCGGTGGCAGGGTGGTAGGCCAAGTCACACCATCAACCATATCCTGCAGCGTACCTGCAAAATTATGCCACAAGCAAGGCTGAGTATACTAATACTCAACTAGACTTACCCGGTGTGAGGAAACTACTCCTCTACCTCTAGACAATGCAGTTGTTTGGCTGAGGGGTTTGGTTTGCCAAAAGCACTAGTTGTATCTAAAATCAAGTTTTAGCTTTTCAATTTCTAGCATCATTAGTGTCGGCGTTTCGAGACCGGGGGGTCCCTGGGCCGACGAGTGAATGTCGCCGCGTGCCCCAGCCCAGATGGGTCGAGCGCGAGGGCGAGCGCGAAGGGGGGAGAGCGAGGCGGCCGGAGACCGGCGTGAGAGAGGTGGGAATCCCGCGGCCTTCGTGTTCGTCCCGCGCCCAGGTCGGGTGCGCTTGCAGTAGGGGGTTACAAGCGTCCACGCGGGAGAGGGAGCGAGCGGCTTCAAGCGAGCGCATGTCCCATCCTCGTCCCCGCGCGGCCAACCCTCTCTAAGAGGGCCCTGGTCCTTCCTTTTATAGGCGTAAGGAGAGGATCCAGGCATACAATGGGGGGTGTAGCAGAGTGCTACGTGTCTAGCGAAGGAGAGCTAGCACCCTAAGTACATGCCGTTGTGGCAGCTGGAGAGAATTTGGCACCCAGCTGGTGTGATGTCGTGGCCGTCGGAGGAGCGATGGAGCCTGGCGGAGGGACAGCTGTCGGAGCGGTTGAGTCCTTGCTAACGTCCTCTTGCTTCCGTAAGGGGGCTGAGAGCCACCGTCGTCACAGAGTACGCGGGGCGCCATCATTGCCTATCTGGCGGAGCTAGCCAGATGGGACGCCGGTCTTGTTCCCTGCGGCCCGAGTCAGCTCGGGGTAGGGTGATGATGGCGCCTCCTGTTGACGTGGCTGGTCTGTGCCCTAGGTTGGGCGATGTGGAAGCTCCTCCGAAGCCGAGGTCGAGTCTGTCTTTCGTGGTCGAGGTCGAGTCCGAGCCCCTGGGTCGGGCGAGGCGGAGTTCGTCGTCTCCTAGGGCTGAGCCCAAGTCCGAGCCCTGGGTCGAGCGGAGCGGAGTTCGCCGTCTTCCGGGACTTAGCCCGAGTCCGAGCCCTGGGTCGGGCGGAGCGGAGTTCGCCGTCTTCCGGGGCTGAGCCCGAGTACGAGCCCTGGGTCGGGCGGAGCGGAGTTCGCCGTCTTCCGGGACTTAGCCCGAGTCCGAGCCCTGGGTCGGGCGGAGTGGAGTTCGCCGTCTTCCGGGACTTAGCCCAAGTCCGAGCCCTGGGTCGGGCGGAGCGGAGTTCACCGTCTTCCGGGGCTGAGCCCGAGTCCGAGCCCTGGGTCGGGCGGAGCGGAGTTCGCCGTCTTCCGGGACTTAGCCCGAGTCCGAGCCCTGGGTCGGGCGGAGCGGAGTTCGCCGTCTTCCGGGACTTAGCCCGAGTCCGAGCCCTGGGTCGGGCGGAGCGGAGTTCGCCGTCTTCCGGGACTTAGCCCGAGTCCGAGCCCTGGGTCGGGCGAAGCGGAGCTTCCTATGGTGCCTTTGGCAGGGCCTGACTGCCTGTCAGTCTCACTCTGTCAAGTGGCACCGCAGTCGGAGTGGCGCAGGCGGCGCTGTCCTTCTGTCAGGCCGGTCAGTGGGGCGGCGAAGTGACGGCGGTCACTTCGGCTCTGCCAACCGGGGGGCGCGCGTTAGGATAAAGGTGTCAGGCCACCTTTGCATTAAATGCTCTTGCGATTTGGTCGGTCGGTGCGGCGATTTAGTCAGGGTTGCTTCTTTGCGAAGGCAGGGCCTCGGGCGAGCCGGAAATATGTTCGCCGCTGGAGGGGGCCTCGGGTGAGACGGAAATCCTCCGGGGTCGGCTGCCCTTGTCCGAGGCTAGGCTCGGGCGAGGCGTGATCGAGTCGCTCGAATGGACTGATCCCTGGCTTAATCGCACCCATCAGGCCTTTGCAGCTTTATGCTGATGGGGGTTACCAGCTGAGAATTAGGAGCCTTGAGGGTACCCCTAATTATGGTCCCCGACAATTAGATTAACTAAGTTTGCTCTTTCTAAGCATACATGGTAACAAGCATTTAGTTCAATCAACAATTGTATCATGTAACCTCATTTCACTTCTTACTCAATGTAGTACAAGGGGTCAAGCAGTCTCATTAGCTGCGAGAAGCAGACGATTCGAATCAGGTTTTTATCCTTGCAAGGTAAACCTAAACACGCGACATGTCAGGGTACTCCGACCCCACACATGTCAAATGTCCCCATCGATTCCCCGTTCGCGGCCAGAGCTCACCGCCTTGGCATACAATGCTCCACTGACCCCGGTTGCCGCCGTGCAGTGACCGCACTTGTACCCACCATAGCTAGCATGGGAGACCCAGTCTCAGGACGACTGAGGGATAAAGTCCGTGTCCGGCTTCACTCAGGTACTAGGTTTATCGGTTACCATATTTCCCGACATGTGCTTAGTACGTTCAAACGCTTGACTCAGGTATCCACACATTAATCCTTAATTCTTTTTCCCCGTCTCATGAACAAGGCATACTCCCTGGATCCAAGTCCATAGACCATTATAGATCTCGTTATCAAGATGAATACAATCAATTCCTGACCTCGCGCGAGTGCTAGAAAAATCACTCGACTTCTACCGAGATCCTGATTAGCAAAGCAGCTACTCGACCTAGCATACTAGTATCCATCTCAAAAGGGAATCCTAAGTTCATGCAACTAGAGGTTTCAGGCAACTCCTACACTTAAGTGCACATTACAATCCTACAAGCATTAAGTGTAGTAAAGTAGCATATATAAATACGGTTATGCATAAAAACCGGGGCTTGCCTTCAAATGCTGGGGCTGCGGGGAGATCCTCAGTGGCAGTCTCGGGAGCTGGCTCCTGGTCCTCCTCTTGGACAGTTCCTTGCTCGAGGATGAGCATGTACTCTCCGTCAGCTAGATTGTAGTCTAATGAATGCAATAAGTAAGATATATGCATGACATGATAAGTGCTTTAGTAATTAGACTTGATGGTGAAAGAGTCACTTAATTTAGATAGGGTTCACTCTTGCTACTAGAGATTCTTGTGGTATATTAAGTAATTTAGATCACACCGAGTTAAATGAAGTGGTAAGTCTATCTCGGTGTTCACCTGAATTCTTTTTAAAGCCTTAGTGAGAATTCAATAGGATTTTTAGTTGAACTTATTGAAGCTAGGTTTATTATTTTCCTTTCTTCCTCTTATTTCCTTTATGCTTTTAAGATAGATTTGAACTACAAGTTATAGCAATAAATTTTCAAAACTTTTGGAAAAATTACAGTGGCTTCTTACTGGTGTATAATCCTCTCTCTCAAAATTTGGGGTTTAAAAAGTGAGTAATTCTCTCTGGACAAATTTATTAAATATTAGGGCAGAAAGGGTGGTTTGAACTACAACTACCATTTAACAGAAGGTTATTCCTTAAGACATATTTTTGCTGGCATCTAGATGCTATAACATGACTTTGTACAAATTTCTAGTCATTAATACTTACCAGTCATTTTATTATGATTTTCCAAAGTTTCTAGCCAAAGGGGTGCTTTCTACTACCGCTATATTTGAAAAATATCAAACAACAGATTTCTGATTTTTCCTAGCTTCTATTTTGTGCAAGAGCAATCATTCTGAAGTTTGGCATCTTTTTGCTTAAGGTAAGGGGTGGTAGGAATTATTTGGATTAAATGGCCTTTTTCATGAAGTATTGGCAATGGGTGTTATTTGGCATCTTTCAAATAGGTTTCCATTCTTCTCTGGTGGCTTGTCTCATTATTGATCTAGCAAAATTTTATTTGCTCATTATTGCATTATTTTTGGGTTGTTTATGATTTAATGGAAATATGCCCCAATATCAAGTTTTATTTGTTTACCCTACTTAAAATGATGGGCTGGGGTGGTTATCATTTTTGTAGTGGGGTTTTAATGGTCACAAGTCCACTGGATTTTTATGACAAGTTTTGAAATTGTTTTAATAATTCTAATAATTGTTTTCTAGTTGAAATAATGCTAAATAAAACATTTCACTTTAATTCTGTTCTGGACTAGTGGTCTTTTTATTTTTCCTAGGTTCTTTGTTACTTAAGTAGGCTAGGAAAAACAATTGCACTTACTGTTCATTATCTATTAATGCCTTTCTGATTTTCCTAAGTTTAGGGCAAAAATGGCTTTTTAATATATATTCCTACTTAAATTTTCAATACTGGGGTTCCCACTATTTTTAAACAGTGTTTAATTGAGGTTTGAACATCTACAAATTTTCTCAAGCCTAGCACAGAAGCATAACTAATTTTCTTTAATTAAACAAGGTTTGGTCAAATTCTGTATTTAATTCTAAACTCTACAAATTAGAACAGAAAGCATAGGGTTCAGTATTTTTAATTGACAATCCATAATATTTAAAATCCAGCAAAATTGGTTTGATAATTTTTGGTTAAGTATTTCTCAAGTTATGAATTTCCTAAGTCTTCTGCTGAATAATAAAAGATTAAATCGAAATGGTTTAAAGAAAAACAGTTTTGCGCTGGGGTCCCTGGCGAAAGTTCTTAAAAGAATTACAGACAAGTCCCCAGGGTACTATTCATTTGAGTCTACGACTCTGCAGAAAACCCCCTAGGGTTTCTAGAAATCGAACTCGCGGTCCTGTCCCCAATTGAACAGTACCCGCGGTGAAGAAAAGGGCGGAGGGGCTTACCGGCGGCGAGGCTGCTCCGGTGAGGTGGTCGAGGATGTAGGGGAGGTCTCGGGGATCACGGCAATGTGCGGGTCGCGGTCGGGGATGGTCGGAGTCGGTCGGTCCGCGTGCGCAGGCGGAGATGCTCGTCGGCAATGAGGAATCTGGCCTACTCATGGCGCAATAGTTCAATCAAACGGGTCAGAGAGCTTCACTGGGTGCTAGGGAAGACGTGGGTGCAAGGAATTTGAAAATGGCTTACTGGAGAGCTCGGTCCACGCGCGGCGGCGGGCGACCGAAGTCCGGCGAGGACGATCTCGGGCTTCCGGTGAAGTTCTGCCGGGTCCGAGGACTAGGAAAGCTTCACAGGCTAATGGCGAAGCTAACCGAGGGGTTGGTGCGGCTTGGGCGCGACTAGAGGGAGTTGGCCACGGCGACCGAGGCTTGGAAAGCTTGGCGGGCGGTGGCGCGGCGTGCTCGGGGCAAATTCTGGTGATCTCTGGCTTGGGCAAGACTTGTGAGCACGCGGGGAGGGATGGCCGAGGCTCGGGGCTGCTTTATAGGCACGGCGCGGTGCACAGGCAGCCATGGACCGGCGAGCGTGCGCGGGCGGGCGCTGGGGAGCACGGGTGCGCGAACGGGCGTGAACCGGGGGTGTCAGCCACGGTCGAACACGTGGAACCGTTGCCTCTGCCCAAGTTCTAACGTCGATTGGGCGCAAATCTTCGTGAATTTGGGCAAGATCGCTGTGAAGGATTTGTTCACCTGACATTGCTTTGTCTTTTGTGTATGGACGTCGCGCGGTTTTAGGCTAGGGACAGGGAGTTGTAGCGTCACCAAGGTGCCAGTGTCAGAACGCCTGGTCCCGAGGTCAAGCTGTGCCAAAACCGTGTCAAATGAATTTGGTTTGAGTTCAAAATTTTCCAGAGTGTGTTCAAGGGAATTTGGCACAACTTTGATATTTGGACTTCCTGGTTTTGAGTTTCGAAAAATAGAGAACGCAAAGGATCTTTGGAAAGGGTTCTGAAATTCAGAATTCTGAATTCTAAATTTCCCCATGGGACCATGGTTTAAGGGCTGATTTGGGGATTTTGGAAAAACCAAATGGCCAAACTTTCTGACTATAATTTGTTAGTTATTTTGTGAGCTAAAACATTGTAATTTGGTCTTTTCTACAATTTGCATTTTTTCCCAAAGATTTCTCCCAATTTCCCTTTATGCTTAATTTGCTCACTTAGGATTTATTAGGGTTTGAGATTTTTCCGCCCTTAAGGTTCATGACAAGATTAAGAAGAGTTTGAGAAGACTTATTATAAATCTTTGTTCTTAATCTTTGATGTTCATTCCTTTACTAGGTTTACATGTGATAATAGGTTGGGGTTAGCTTAAAGAAGAACCCTAGGTGACACTGAGGTGTCACAGCTGCTGACGAAGGTACATCTGCTGCCGAAGCTGAATATGCTGACATCGAAGAAGATGTTGTTGATGAAGAATTGGAAGATTATAACACTCTCATGCCAGCCAAACCCAGCCACTTGGACTTTGGAAAATCTACCGTTTTTAGGCTCATATGCCCATGATGATAATAAAGCTAGGTTACTTCGGAGAGACTGAGAAGAAGCTGATTCGTTTTGGCGGGGAAGAAACCACTCCGACACTGGAAAATGATGAGGTAGTAGTTTTCAAGAGTTTCTTTAGAGCGGGATTGAGGTTTCCTTTGAATGAAATGATTGGGGAAGTTTTGGAAGATTACGAAATCTATCTTCATCAACTGACTCCTAACGCTATCGTTAGGCTCAGTGTCTTCATTTGGGCACTCCGAAGCCAAGGAATAGACCCGAATGCTGAAGCTTTCTGCCAAGTGCACAAGCTTCACTATCAGACAAAGACTAGAGAAGATGGTCTTCATGAGAATTTTGGTTGTTACAACTTCGCTTACCGTAAAGATATGAAAACTCCGGTGGTTAGCTATCGCACCAAATGGCCGACCGGTTGGAAGAATGAGTGGTTTTATGTTAAGGCCGATGAGAAGAAGAGGGAGAAGATCAAGACGCTAGTACTGAGCCCGCTGAGCTTAAGCTTCGGGTTGACTAGGCACCTGTGCCGCACGTTGCCTAGGTCGCCATGCCGACAAGCTGTGGGAGAATTCAGGGTGGTAGCTGAGCAGATCAGCACCAAAGATCTAGTCCAAGAATATCTCGCCTATAAGGTGTTCCCGACGCTGAGTGAATGGAACATGCCGAAGCTAAAGGGGACAAAGGAGAAGAATGAACTTGTACGACTACCTTATCGGTTCAAATTCGAGAAACAGTTCAAAGGGCCATGCCAAGAATGGTTAGAAATGATAGAAACCATGTGCAACGAAATTTTGGGTAATTTCACTAAAAAGGAAGATCAGCTGATGACTGAGGCCTTTGGCACCTGACCGAAGCGAAGGTTAAATCGGGTGATGGATGCCCTGAAGTTTGAATATCCTGACAATGAGCGATTGAACAAGGGTGCCGAAGGGCAAAAGAGAAAAAGGATTGTTAGTGTTCTGAGCAGACAAGCTGCTAGAATGGTGAAAGAAGATGAAGAAATTCTGAAGAGGAGAAAATCGAGCCCTGAGCCGAAGGTAGCTTCTCCGAAGAAGAGGAAAGTTGCGGCTTTGAAGCCAAAAACAACTGAAATAGAGGAAGAGACTCCTTCAACACCTTCTGCTGCCGACGTGGAAGAAATTCTAAAGGTAATGACTGAATCCTTGCCTATCAAGCTAAGTCCACTGGGGCCACATCTGACGAAGCTTTTACAGAAGAAGAAGAAGGAGCCTTCGGCAGCCAAGAAGTCTGCTGGGCCAAAAAGGCGGAGGATTATTACTGTGATTGAAGCTATTCAAGAAACACCACCGCCGGCCTCGGCGTCAAAAACACCAGCTGCCAAAGACGCTACAGTTACCGAAGCTGCCCCCGCCGAGGCTACAACTGCCGAAGCTGCAACGGCCGAAGATACAAATCTAGATAGCACATTTTCTGATATTGACAAAATGTTTTTGAATATGGCCGTGGAAGAAGCTGCTGGAGCTGCCGAAGAGACCCTGGCCACAATGCCTGAAAAAGGGAAGGAGATTGCCGAAGATACTTCGGAGGAAAAGGACTTCAATTTTCAAAACATAATAGGTCAACGGTTATCTAAGGCTGAAAAAGAGGAGCTGAGAGATTATGCTATATCATGCGGCTATCAACCAGGACCGTTGCTCTTCGGCGGTATTGATGAAGAAAGCTTAGGATGCCTCCGAGACCGAACTGGAGCGAAGGTTATCAGTACTCTATCGAAGAGTGTTGGCTTCCCGAAGCCTGAGGCCGACATCAGTCGCTACCGACGACAGCATATCGTCAGTAGTTTATTCTATTCTAATTTCAAGGTAATTTTTTCCTTCGGCTTTTCAATGTTTTATGATGAAGGTAATTGCTGATAAAGGTTATTTTGCATAGAGTATGCTATTAAGTAAAGCCTTGAGAATGCAACAGGACCTCGAAGATAAGAAACATGAGGTTATAATTGAAGGCTTAGACAACAAAATCAAAGATTATGAAGCTACTCTTGAAAAGAAGGATTTTGTTCTTCAAACAATGGAGGTTTCACTGGCAAAAGCCCAAGCCGAGGTCGCCAGATTAAATAGTGAACTCTCCCTGAAATCAGAAAATTTCGAGCAAGAGAAGAAGGATCTCAATTCGAAACTTAAAGTTGAAGTCGAAAAAAGTTTAAATTTGCAGAAATCATTGAAGGAGCTTTAGAATAAATGTCTAGACTTCGGCAACCGATGCGTGCAACGGCTGAAGCAGGTCTTCAACTCAGTTGAAGCCAGTTCTAAGAAATTTGAACCTTCAGTTGAAGACCTGCCAGGCACCTTCGAACATATTGAGGGCGAAGTTGATGCACTTGACGAAGTTATAGCTGGGCATGGTGACTTCTGTGCTCTTCTAGCTTCTCGGAGCACAGTTGTTGCTTTCATGAAAGCTGGTTGCACGCATGGTAAGATCGTCAATAGACCTAACTTCAGCTTATCACCAGTAGATCTAACTGATATCCTTAGTCTGGCCCGAAGCATAGGAAATAGATTCATAACACAAATCTGGACGAAGGGTGGGCAAAGCTTAGCTGGTGACGAAGCTCGAAGTCACCTCAAGCCGGTAATAAACTCATACCTAGTGCTTACCTTCTCCTTGAAACTTGAGTTTATATTATAACGCTTTGTTATATATAGGATGACGAAACCGAAGAACAATGATCCAAAGCTTGGCGGATGGTGATGAAGTGATGAAGCTGAAGACACTGCTATGAAAAAACTCTAGAGAAATTCTTGAATTAACCTTGTAAAAAATATTGTAATTTAGGAATCAGACACTACTCTATAAATTTGTCCATACCTTGTAATATATTTTTACCTTTTCGTCCATGTATGAACTGCTTTGATGTGAACGAAACTTGTATTTTTTGAGCCGAAAACGAAAAACACCTTCCCTTCTTTTCGTACACATCGAAGCATAAATCTGCTTCTTTTTTTTCTTTCGCCGAAGCTTTACAATTAGAGCTGAAGCAACTGTCTGTACTTCTATGATATGATGATGATGATCCTACAAATGTCTAAATGAATGTATATGAATGCAATGAATGATGTGATGTATTGTGCAAATGAATGTCCAGACACACGCTTACGAAGCCACATCCAAACTCTGCATTCCCTTAGGAATGACTGAAATCTCTTTGCCGCTTATTTTTCGACTTCACCGCTTATTTTTCGGTGTAAGTTCTGCATCCCCTTAGGAACGTCTTTTGAACTTCTTCGCATTCTATTTCGGCGGTATAAGTTATGCATCCTCTTAGGAACGTCTTTTGAACTTCTTCGCCTTATATTTTGGCGTTATTTGGCTCTGCATTCCCTTAGGAACAACTTTTGAGCAGAAAACTTACGCTGTGCTCCCTTAGGAATGGATTTTTTTTGTAGCTTCGTCGTGCTCTGCATACCTTTAGGGACGACTTTTGAGCTTCTCCCTGGTTCTTTTCTCTCTGCACTTGATGGTGCATGCTCAGATGTTACATTTTACATTCTTTTGGGGGATTTTGCCCTCGTAGAGCTGAATAAGAAAAGAAAAATTACAAGCTATGGCCCCATTAAAAACATTTCTCCCCCTTTGGAAAGGAAAAGGGTGCCATAGGAAAAAATGAAAAAAAAATTACATCAGATTACACATAATATCGTCGAAGCTCATCCGCATTCCAAGATCTAGGAATGTCGTTGTCGTCCATATCCTTCAACATGTAAGAACTGGGCCTTGACGAAGATACCACCAGAAAAGGTCCTTCCCACTTCAGCTGTAGTTTGCCTACTATGTCCGGATTAGCCACTCTCCGAAGCACTAAATGCCCTGGTTTAATATTTTTCAACCGAACTTTTCTATCGCGCCATTTTATTGTTTCGGCTTGATATTTATTGATATTCTCCACAGCCTGAAGTCTGGTCCCTTCTATAGTATCTTTTGCCACGTGATAATCAGCTTCGTCTTCTGCCGAAGCTACTGTTCTTATTGATCCCGCTTTAGCTTCTTCTGGGGTTATAGCTTCGTCACCAAATAATAACTTGAACGACGTAAAACCTGTCGATCTTGATGTGGTTGTATTGTGGCTCCACACCACTTTAATCAACTCATCTGGCCACTTTCCTCTGGGTTGATTGAAGATTAGCTTCATTATTCATGTCATTATAATGTCATTTGCTCTTTCGACAAGTCCGTTTGACTCCGGATGCTTGACTGATGCAAAATGAATCTTCGTGCCAATTTGATCACAGAATACCTTGAAAGTTTCAGCATCAAACTGTGTTCCATTGTCCACAGTTATAGCCTTCGGCACGCCGAAGCGACAAACAATGTTTTGCCAGAAGAATTTCTGGACTGTCACTGAAGTTATTGTGGCCAAAGGCTTCGCTTCAATCCACTTAGAAAAATATTCTACAGCCACCACAACATATCTTAAATTGCCTTGTGCTGGTGGAAGTAGGCCTAACAAATCGAGGCCCCATCTTTGCAACGACCAGGTGGGCTGTATTAGCTGAGTGAGAGATGAAGGTTGTTTCTGGTCTCTTGCACATTTTTAACAATTTTCACATTTTTGGACTAGCTCTGCTGCATCCGAAGTTGCCTTCGGCCAGTAAAATCCTTGTCGAAACACTTTTCCCAGCAAGGGCCTAGACCCAATGTGAGATCCACACAGACCTGTGTGTATCTCCTTCATTAATTCAATACCTTCGGCTCTTGATAAACACTTGAGAAGTGGAGAACAGACTCCATGTTTATACAATTCCCCTTCTATTACCACATATGGTCTTGTCCTTGCCTCCATTCTCTTATTATAAGCTTCGTCATCTGAAAGACAATTACCTTGGAGGAAGGATATAATTTCAGTCCTCCAATCTTCACTATGTACTAGAGAAATAATAAGCACTGCTCTCTCCATGAGTTCAACCGAAGGTGCCTTTATTGTTTCAATAAATACTTCCGAAGGTAGAGGGAGCCCCTGAGCCGCCAATTTGGCTAGCAAATCTGCATGCTCATTTTTACCTCTTGGAATATTTTTGACAGAAAAACCTTCGAAAGAAGCCTCCAACCTTCGAACTGTATCCAGATATCTTTCAAGCTTCGGATCTCTTGCCTTGCTACTTTTGTCCACATGGCCAGAAATAACTTGAGAATCAGTTTTCAGGATGGCCCTTCTTATTCCCATTGCCCTTAACTTTCGAAGCCCCAACAGAAGTGCTTCGTACTCAGCAATATTATTTGTGCAACTGGAATCAAGCTTAGCTGCATAACATATTTTGACTTTTGAAGGTGCAACTAGGACCGCAGCCGCTCCTGCACCGAAGGTTCCCCAAGAACCATCGTAGAACACTGTCAAAGCTTCGGCATCTTTGTTTACTTCTTCTTCGTAAGCCCATGGCGTCCAATCAGCGATGAAGTCTGCCAACACCTAGGACTGAATTGAGGATCTATGCACATAGTCAATGGTGAATTCATTAAGTTCCGGAGCCCATTTCCCAATCCTTCATGTAGCTTCTCTGTTCCTCATAATGTCCTTTAGAGGCTGTGATGAAAGGAACAATTATGTGATATGCTTGAAAGTAATGCTGAAGCTTTCTGGAAGCCATTAACACATCATATAGCACTTTCTGGAAAAGTGTTTCGACAAGGATTTTACTGGCCGAAGGCAGCTTCGGATGCAGTAGAGCTAGTTCAAAAATGTGAAAATTGTCAAAAATATGCAAGAGACCAGAAACAACCTTCATCTCTCACTCAGCTAATACAGCCCACCTGGTCGTTGCAAAGATGGGGCCTCGATTTGTTAGGCCTACTTCCACCAGCACAAGGCAATTTAAGATATGTTGTGGTGGCTGTAGAATATTTTTCTAAGTGGATTGAAGCGAAGCCTTTGGCCACAATAACTTCAGTGACGGTCCAGAAATTCTTCTGGCAAAACATTGTTTGTCACTTCGGCGTGCCGAAGGCTATAACTGTGGACAATGGAACACAGTTTGATGCTGAAACTTTCAAGGTATTATGTGATCAAATTGGCACGAAGATTCATTTTGCATCAGTCAAGCATCCGGAGTCAAACGGACTTGTCGAAAGAGCAAATGGCATTATAATGACAGGAATAATGAAGCTAATCTTCAATCAACCCAGAGGAAAGTGGCCAGATGAGTTGATTAAAGTGGTGTGGAGCCACAATACAACCACATCAAGATCGACAGGTTTTACATCGTTCAAGTTATTATTTGGTGACGAAGCTATAACCCCAGAAGAAGCTAAAGCAGGATCAATAAGAACAGCAGCTTCGACAGAAGACGAAGCTGATTATCACGTGGCAAAAGATACTATAGAAGGGACCAGACTTCAGGTTGTGGAGAATATCAATAAATATCAAGCCAAAACAATAAAATGGCACGATAGAAAAGTTCGGTTGAAAAATATTAAACCAGGGCATTTGGTGCTTCGGAGAGTGGCTAATCCGGACACAGTAGGCAAACTACAGCTGAAGTGGGAAGGACCTTTTCTGGTGGTATCTTCGTCAAGGCCCGGTTCTTACATGTTGAAGGATATGGACGGCAACGACATTCCTAGATCTTGGAATGCGTATGAGCTTCGACGATATTATGTGTAATCTTTTTTCATTTTTTCCTATGGCACCCTTTTCCTTTCCAAAGGGGGAAAAGGTTTTTAATAGGGCCATAGCTTGTAATTTTTCTTTTCTTATTCAGCTCTACGAGACCAAAATTCCCTAAAAGAATGTAAAATGTAAATCTGAGCATGCACCATCCAGTTCGGTCTCGGAGGCATCCTAAGCTTTCTTCATCAATACCGCCAAAGAACAACGCTTCTGGCTGGTAGCCACAAGATATAGCATAATCTCTTAGCTCCTCTTTCTCAGCCTTAGATAACTTTTGACCAAATATATATTTTGAAAATTGAAGTCCTTTTCATCCGAAATATCTTCGGTGATCTCCTTCCCTTTTCCAGGCACTGTGGCCAGGGTTTCTTCGGCAGCTGCAGCAGCTTCTTCCGCAGCAATATTCAACAACATTTTATCAATATCAGAAAATGTGCTCTCCAGATTTGTATCTTCGACCATTGCAACTTCGGTAGTTGTAGCTTCGGTGGGAGCGGCTTTGGTAGCTGTAGCAACTTCGGCAGCAGGTGTTATCTTTGACGTTGAGGCCGGCGGTGGTGTTTCTTTAATAGCTTCAATACAGTAATAATCCTCCACCTTTTTGGTCCAGCAGACTTCTTGGTTGCCGAAGGCTCCTTCTTCTTCTGTAAAAGCTTCGTCAGAGATGGTCCCAGTGGACTTAGCTTGATAGGTAAGGATTCGGTCATTACCTTTAGAATTTCTTTTACGTCAGCAGCAGCAGGTGTTGAAGGAGTCTCTCCCTCTATCCCAGTTGTTTTTGGCTTCGGAGCCGCAACCTTCCTCTTCTTCGTAGCAGCCACCTTCGGCTCAGGGCTGGATTTTCTCTTTTTTATAATTTCTTCATCTTCTTTCACCATCCTAGCAGCTTGCTTGCTCAGAACACTAACAATCCTCTTTCTCTTTTGGCCTTCGGCACCCTTGTTCAATCGCTCATAGTCAGGATATTCAAAATTCAATGCATCCATCACCCGATTCAACCTTCGCTTCGGTCGGGTGCCGAAGGCCGTAGTCATCAGCTGATCTTCCTTTTTAGTGTAATTACCCAAAATTTCGTTGCACATGGTTTCTATCATTTCTAACCATTCTTGGCATGGCCCTTTAAGCTGTTTCTCAAATTTGAACCAATAAGGCAGTCACACAAGTTCATTCTTCTCCTTTGTCCCCTTTAGCTTCGGCATGTTCCATTCACTCAGCGTCGGGAACACCTTATAGGCCAGATATTCTTGGACTAGATCTCTGGTGCTGATCTGCTCGGCTACCACCCTGAATTCTGCCACAGCTTGTCGGCATGATGACCCCGGCGTCATACGGCACAACGGCCTAGTCAACCCGTAGCTCAAACTCAGCGGGCTTAGTACTAACGTCTTCAGCTTCTCCCTCTTCTTTTCATCAGCTTTGACATAGAACCACTCACTTTTCTAGCCAGTTGGCCACTTGGTGCGATAACTTAGCACCGGGGCCTTCATATCCTTGCGGTAAGCAAAATTGTAACAGCCAAAATTCTCATGAAGCCCATCTTCTCTGGCCTTCGTCTAATAATGCAGCTCATGTACTCGACAGAAGGCTTCACATTTGGATCCATTCCTTGGCTTCGAAGGGCCCAAATGAAGACGCTGAGCCTAACGATAGCGTTAGGAGTCAGGTGATGAAGATAGATTTCGAAATTTTCCAAAACTTCTCCAATCATCTCGTTCAAAGGAAACCTCAATCCCGCTCTGAAGAAACTCCTAAAAACTACCACCTCATAGTTTTCCGGTGTCGGAGTGGTTTCTTCCCCGGCAAAACGAATCAGCTTCTTCTCAGCTTCTCCGAAGTAGCCTAGTTTTATCATCATGGGGATATCAGCCTCAAAAACAGTAGATTCTCCAAAGTCCAAGTGACTGGGTTTGGCTGGCATGAGAGTGTTATAATCTTCCTCTTCTTCATCAACATCATCTTCTTCGACGACAGCCTGTTCAGCTTTGGCAGCAGGTGCACCTTCATCAGTAGCTCCCTCTGTCACAACCAGTCC
Source organism: Zea mays (assembly GCF_902167145.1). Taxonomy (NCBI): domain Eukaryota; kingdom Viridiplantae; phylum Streptophyta; class Magnoliopsida; order Poales; family Poaceae; genus Zea; species Zea mays. Next base: position 87,651,151 of record NC_050101.1, read on the forward strand.
CGATTGTCTCATCACTTCAGAGATTGGGCAGTCTCTGTAGCTTCGGTCTCCTCCCCATCATGAGTCACCCTAGCAGTTGAACGTACTCTGGCCATCAGGTGTCGAATTCCTTTTAGTTCTTATGAATGTTGATGATTTTTACAGTTTTGACGAAGCTCCCTCTTATGCCGAAGCTAGATCAATATGATGATTTGCTTGAGAATGCGATGAGAAAGCTTCGGCTATGGTTAAATTTTTCAGTAGCACAATAGTGCAATGGCAATGAATGTTGTGGTAACTTCACACTTACTCATCTGTTTATATAGTGCTGCAGGTGTGAAGGTGAATCGTCAAGTCGCCCGCACCTGCTCAACAGTCACCCGCACCCGCTCAACAGTCACCCGCACCCACTGAACGGTGGACCACGGCGCGTGGGAGATGAATCACCAGATCGCGCGTACCCGCCGCATAGTGGGGCCACCTCGCGCTCAGAATATTTTAATCGTTTCTCGGCAACGAGCTCAGGGAAGGTGTTTTTGGACCTTCGGCATTCCGAAGCCTAGGACAATTTTTCACGGATCAAGCTCGTTACGAAAAACGATCTAGTATCGCGAAGGGGCTACTGTTGGGGGTCTGCTTTGTAGTCGAAGGTCCTGTAAGAAGAAACACCTTCGGAAGATCAGCACAGAAATAACGCCGAAGCTACCTTCCAGGGAACTTCGGCATAACGACATGCCTTGAGATGAAGGGTTGCACCGACTTAAAGATGAAAAGACAGATTGACCCATGATAGTTTGTGTCATGATTGTAATCAATTGTAAAAGGTATAAATGTAATTTCACACAGGCTGCGCCCTGTGCCTATAAATAGATGAACAGTACCCCCGTACTGTACATGCTGATTGATACTCGCTTGTGCGTCACGCTTGTTCTCATACCTTCTGTCAAACCGAAGGTACAAATGTAACCTTGTGTTATTATTATTCGTTCATGATTACATAATAAGAAATATATTATAATGTCATATGATTATCCATGTTATTTCTCATGTTTCATATGCTCCATCTTTCATTGATATATGTTGTGATGATGAAGGTACGTCCTTCATAACCTTCGTCCGAAGATTGTTATATCCTTAGGGAAATAATACTTCGAAGGACGAAGGGCATTAACCATTAACCTACTTTTGTGTTGCCTTGTTCTTAATTCATAGCATTTGAGAACAAGTCCCCAACAGCAGCAAAATCAACCCGGGAACCTCCCTACACGCCTACTCCCCTACTACCCTTGCCCCTATCGGGTAAGGTAGTCCTCCACAAGCTTTCCTAGTTAGTCAGCCAAGGGCGTCCCATTCCACCCTTGTGGTGGCACGTGTTTCTCAAGTTAAGCTCCATGTTCCAATTAAAATAATAGTCTTATCATGAATAGAAATAGAACAATAATAAATAATTGGAACATAATCACAATGTAATATTAATCCCAAAACCATAAAGAGCAATAGCAAAAACTACCCAAATAGTTCAGGGATAAACAAGGTATAAAGATAACCAGACTAGGGTGACCTATTGGGTCCTATCAAAATTAAGCCTATACATGATGAAATGATAATAAAGAACATTATTGGGTAAATAAAGTGATCAAGGGCACACGTTGCCTTCAATGAGCTCCCGCTCAGCAACTTCTACCTGATGAACACCCGGATCCGCGGCCACTGGCTCTTCTACTCGCCACAATACAAACAGGTACAAGGGAGAAATTAACATCACACCAAACATGTATACAAAATATATAAAATAATCTACGTATTGTAACGAGATCATAGGAAAAAGTATCACTAAATTCGGAGTTAGGGATTTTGAGTTATGAATTTCCGAAGATTTTATGTGTTTGATTCAAGATTAATTAAGAGATCATTTTTAATGCAGCTTTCATGTTAAAACAGAGACACTAAGTGATAAACAATATTATTACAAAATTATAGGAACTGGAATGGATTAAAAAGGAGGAAAAATGCATTTTCTAGGAATTAATTAAGTTTCTATAATTAATTTTATATTGAAAATCATTTCCTGGATAATTTCTCTGGTTTTATTAAATATATGGACTGTGCGCACAATTAAACCAAAGTCTAGGGGCTGTTACGGAAAATTTCCTAACACTCAGAGCGCTATCCGCAGGATTGTAGATTGATTTTCCCTTTCCTCGAGGACTCAAGTGTAAAACGTACCAGCAAAGGGGTATTGGCCATCTCTGGCCGCCCGATCTAATTTGCGCGGCCAGATTAAATCCGAGCCCCCCAGCACCAGGACGCCCTGCGGGCAATAGGATCTAAATCTTACGGTCCACCACCGATTTTGTGGCACGCTTCAAGGGTTCGATCTCATCCGTTCGGCACAGGATCAACGGATCCGATCTAACATAATCCTGCTCGGCTGCTCATACGCCCTATCCCCATCCAACGAGCAATACAGCAAACGCCCAGCTGCACTCAATCAACGTCGTTCGATCCTGGACAAACGGCCAGGAGACTCTCTCCCTCACATGACTCCCCAGCGCGTGGCGGCAAGGTCTCCGCACGGCGGCGCCATTGCCGGGGAAACGCAATCCAAGGCAGAGACGCACTAACAGCTGAATCCTAGGGTTTTACGCGTAATTGGATTGTCCGCGAATCTAAGGAGGGTGATTTTACGGGCGCGAACGACTCGCCCTGGATGGTCAACGGTCGGTCGCAGACAAGGCCTGCGCACGCACTCCGGTGAGCGATTACCGGGCTTCTAGCTCGCCGCGCACCCCGATTGCGAGGGTAACACCCCGCCAGACCCTCCTCCCTTCGCTTGGATCGGTTCACGAGACCAGGTGGACGGAGCGCATCAAGGTTGTCTACGGTGGCTACCAACACCGGAACTCACCGTGGTTCGCTCGGTAGGGCAGAGGCACAGACGACCGAGTCGTCAGGTTTTATAGGCGCGCGGACTCCGGACGCAACGAGTACGGCCCACGGCGCCCACCACGGGATTATTGCGGCGGAACGCACGATCCGCGCGTGCACGGTTACGTATCTGCGCCGGGAAGATGCACAGTACACCTGCCATGCGGGACCCATTAGTCAGCCACGGCGTGCCCAATTGGAAAAACACCCAACGGGATCGGCTGACGAGCGGGCCCGAGGCGCCAGCGAGTGCGCTAAGTATCGGCCGACTGACCTAGCGTCCCTACCTGTCGGCGTGCGGTCCTCGTTGATCGGCTACACAGAGAGAATGTGAAATGGGCCGCGGGGAGGTTTGGGCCCGGGCGAAGTTTCTTTTTTATTTTCTCTTCTTTTTTCCTTTCAAATTTTAGATTTCAAATTTGAATTCAAATTTAGTTGTGGAATTCATTCTTGGACCAAACATACAAGTTCATATTTCAGTGTGCACAAGTACATTCATTTTCTTATACATATTTTCTTTATATTTATATAATACTTTCTTCCCTTTCTTATTCTATTTATTTCAAATTGCTAGATTTAGACACTCTTCTAATTTTATTATTATTATTATTATTATTTGATGCACAACACATAAACTTCGGCAAGATGCATAATTTATTTTGGATGTCACTAGTTAATTAATCAATTTAAATGTGGTTAATGACATACTTAGTTAAATAAGAACAAGGTACATGAGAGAATTATCTCTAATACTATATTTACAAATTTGGGTATTACAAGATGACATGAGCACTGAAGCAAGGAAGATGTCTCGTTTACTTAGGGGAATAAGACCGGAGCTCAAGACCATCCTTTTCTAGTCATGATTTCAATAACTTCTTGCACCTCACCAATAAGGCCATTCAGGTAGAAAGGGAAAGAGAGGAAGAAACAGGGCCGGCTCATGATTTTAGAAGGCCCTAGGCCAATCTAAATTTATTGGCCCTTATATACATCCATATCATTAAAAACAACACTATAAATAAAAAACAAGTCTATATTAACATCATTATGAATATATTAAACTAGTAAAAATTTGGTACCTTATTTGACACTATACAACGTTTCACAAAATAAACAATTGCGTCGAGCATTTTTTGAAGCAAAATCATTAAGGACAATATTTAGGTCAACATTTGTCAATGCATCCTTCTCGATAGAACAAGTAGCCAAGCCATTTAACCTTGGTCAATAAAATCCGATATGCAATAGAGACATTTGGATAACAATCTGCAATTGTAATGAACTGAAGAATCTCAGATGCTATCATCAAAACATCTGGTAAAGTTACTTGCAACACTTGTAATTCACTGATAAAATCATTGAGATCAATGTCAGATGAGTCATCATGAGTAAAAGTTTTTGCAAAAGTAGTACAACACTTTCTCAGATCTCGATCATCTAAAGACTTCAACCTTTCTGAGTTTAATAAGAAACCAAAAATGTTTTCAAATATCTCCATCTGCTCAAATCGACTATTCCATGAAGCAATTGCCATATCAATCATGACAAGAAAGTAATTAACTCTGAATGACTCTATAGCTGATAATGCTTCTTCTTCATTCTGATCATTTTGTTCATCAAAATGTTTCTTTCTTTTAGCTTGACGGCTTCTAGGAAATACTAGCTCTACATCCATCTCTTCTGCAATTTCTTTTGCAATATCGATGATGCGACTGAAGCCTTCAGCTCTATACTTCTTAAAATATAAAACGACCCCTTTAATTTGTTCGAGTGCAGCATCCATGCACACAGTCTTAGATTGCAGTTTCTTACTCACCATATTTATATAAAATAGAATATCATGCCAAATAACCATACCACATAAAAACTCAAAAATTTCAAGTGCAGTTACTAAACCTTGAGCATCACTTAATCATTTTGGATCATTTGTAGAACATCTCCCCACTTCTATCAAATCATCCCTTATTTGGGAGTTTGAAACCTGACAGCTTGTACACTTTTTATTCGACTCTCCCAACGAGTAGTGGACAAAGCTTTGACTGTTAGTTTAGGAACATTGTCAAGCAAAATCTTCCACCTTTTAGTAGAACTTGAGAACAATACATATATCCGTTGTATAACACCAAAGAATGAAATAGCTTTGGTACAAGAATGTGCCATATCACAAAGGGTCAAATTTAGACTATGACATGCACATGGCATGTATAAAGCTCTTGGATTAATCTCAAGCAAACGCTTTCGAACACCTTGATGTTTTCCCTTCATATTAGAGCCATTGTCATAACCTTGACCTCTCACATCTTCAACATTCAATTCAAGAAGTTCCAAACGATCCATCAATTCTGTAAAAAGACCAAATCCTGATGTGTCATCTACTGGCAAGAAGCATAAAAAGAACTCCTCAACTCTTGGAGTACTACTTGATATATTGACACAACGTACAATTAAAGTCATCTGTTCTTCATGACTTTTATCTGGAGTACAATCCAAGATAATAGAGAAATATTTGGCACCCTTGATGATACTAAAGATATATCTTCTCACAGTGTCAGCAATAAGTAGAATGAGCTCATTCTGAATATTATGACCAAGATAATGATGATGAATTTCATTATTTTGAATATGCCTAATGTGTTCTTGCATCACAGTATCAAATTCAGCAATCATCTCAATTGAGCCTAGAAAAATACCATTACTGTCTTGATAAATTTTCTCATTTGTTCCTCGAAGGGGCAAATTATTTTTAGCGCAAAACTTCACAGCAGCAACAATTCTTACCAATACTTGTCTACATCGCTCTTTTTCTTTTGCAATTTCACGTTGCAAATCATCATCAATCATCTTGTTTTTGCTTAACCTCGACCTGAGTTCATTCCATGTATTCATGTTCCTCATATGCTCAGTACTATTTTCATGTTGTTTTAGCCTCCCACTCAGATGCTTCCAGTCACTCAATCCAGCATGTGCCAGTAAACTCTTGGTCTCATTTGATTTGAACAATCGACAACAAAAACAATAAACTTTATCCACATGCTTAGAATAAACTAACCACTTTCTATCAACAATCTCAGAATTACTTAACTTTCTCTGGTAGAAAGTATAGGAAAAATGCCTACCAAGATTGTCTTTAGGGAACTGCAGATTCAATTCTCTCATAGGCCCCTTTTCAATTAAAATATCTCTTCTTTTATTGTCTAGATTATCCCATGTTTTAGGATCAAAGATTTCAGAAAAAGATTCTTCTCCATCACCATCCTGAATGACCTGATTATCCTCATCGTCCTGATTGATTTGAACTTCATCTAAATTTTGTTCCTGTTCTTGATCGTGTGTATCCTGGTCATCTTCCTCTAAATCCTTAGGATTATCTTTAGGAGGAACATTAGTGCTAGCTGAGAAAAATCTATGAATAGCACCTTTTTGTGATTCAATTAATTGATTTTCTCGCTTTCTTTTGTTCCTCTTTTGAGCACCAGACAAATATTTTGTAGGCAACATTTTAACACCCGTTAACACCTAAATTTATAAATAATGATATGCTGATTAAAAACAATAACTAACATGTATTCAAAATTCTAGAGCGAAGAACATGTATCTAACTTAATTATAAAGATAAATACACAATTTAAATTAATCAACCTTGAGCTTGACGTCTTGCTGGATGACGTTGATCTAGAGCATCCAATCCTCTTCCAGACAAACGGGGCACCGGAGGCCGACAAACGGGGTGCCGGAGGCCATTGCGCTTGTCCGCTTGTCGGCGCAGGAATCCAACCAGGCTTCTCGTTTCTGGTTATGGCGACGGGTGTTGCTGGATTGACCGAAGAAATCTTGCTCGTTATGGCGATCGGGCTTCTTGTTTCTGTCCCTCCGTGAAATCTTGCTGTTGCTGCCTGCTGGATTGACTGCTGCTTGAGATTGCGGCTGCTTCTAAGGCAGCCTGAACTGCGGCTGCTTGCTTGAGATTGCGGCTTCTCGGCGACGGCTGCTTGAGATGAGATTGTGGCTGCTTGCTTGATTTTTAGACGGCACCCTAATTCCCTGAACTGAGTATTATATATAGTATTGGGTATTGGGCCCCTTATTTTGCTGGGCCCTAGGCGATGGCCCTTCTGGCCTATGGCCAGAGCCGGCTCTGGGAAGAAAGGGGATACCTGAAGAGGATGTTCTAGCTTTTACGGTCCAGCGTCAGGAGACGAACCAGAAAGCTAGATCCTTGGTAAGCCTTACACTACACTTTTCTTACACACTTGATGAGCTTCCACCGCAAGTGAGCTCACCCTTGCAGGATTTGTTCAGAATCAGCTCAACGGGAGGAAGAATGCTACGAAGAGTTCGAGGAGGTCTTGGCTGCCATCGCTTCGGTCAACCTGTCTATGGCTCGTTATTGCGATTGTCGTTGTCATCGTCATCATTTGGTTTCTATTATTTAGTTATTTTTGTAAAGACATTTTTCTTATATAATAAAGTTTATAACACTAGTTTCTATAAATCATCATAATTATGTACCTTGATCCTGGCACACACATGAGATGCATCTAGATTTGTCCATAAATCCGGGCGTGACATACGGGTCCACAACCGCATTGGCGACATGATCCGCTATGAAGTGTTCTTGCTCCTGTCAGTGTCCCTAGGTGTCAGCCACCATGGCTAGTCACCTGACTTCTTCAGTCCTTTGGATATGACTCAACACTCATCCTTCGTCGCTCCTAGTCCATCGACGTGAACCCGCTTGACCTTCACCTTCATTGTTGACCATCGTATCCATACTACACACCTGTCAAATGCAAAATAAGAGACATGTTGCTTAAACACATTCACGCCTTAGTTAGTCCACACAACTCAACCTAAGACACTACGTTGGTTGACAATCATTCATCATAATTTGAACCACAAGGGCATATCAACCATCACAAGAAGAAAAAAGTTATAAATAAAATATCTAAAATTCTAAACGGACTATAGTTTTGATAAAAATGGTTCTATATACTACAAGATTTGTTACATCAAACACCTAGAAAAACAAAATATTTTATACAACCATAATATTTTCCTAATATATTTTTAAAAAGAGAAAATGCTATTAATTGTTCAAGAGATAAATAAATCTTTAAAGGCTAGTTTGGGAACCACAATTTTTCGAGGGAAAAATCCCTCGAAAAATTGTGGTTCCCAAACTAGCCCTAAAAATAATGAACAATCTTCTCCTTTAATCATAAATGGAAAGTGTTCAATTAGAACATGACTCGCCAACCGACGAGTGGAGGACTTACTGGTAGGAGGAGCTCTTCCTGGCCGCCTCGAATCCGGGCCCAGCAATGGCCCCGCACGTCAGTCAAAGAACACACGAGCGCAACCGACCTACGCTTGCGAGTTGCGACTTGCGAGTCCAGATTCCATCGCCTACCATGAAATAACCCGCCTCGCCTCGGCGTGCAACCGTCCCATTGCATTGCAAGGAAGGAACACCTGCTCTGCTCCGCTCTCGCCCCTCGCCTCTCCCTCCAAGCAACAACCCGCCGGCTGCCTGCCGTCGCCGCCGCGCCACCACAACACCAGTCCACCACCACGCGGCCGCGCGGCGGACGCCACGACGATGGAGCTCTTCCCTCACGGGGGCTTCGTGCGGCTGCGGAGCCGAGCGCGGGACAAGTACATCCACGCCGACGCGGACGCGAGCGGGGTCTCCCTGCGCCCGCTCGGCGCCGCACCCTCTGTGAACGCGGTGTGGAAACCGGAGCGTTGGCCCAGCGAAGGGGACTTCTTAATCCTCCAGGGCGTCGCCTACGGCCGGTACCTCGCTGTCTCGGACAAGGACGCGCCGCCCGGCCACCGCGGCGTCCGCGCCGTCCAGCGCGACTACAACTCGCCGCACGCGGAGGCTCCCTTCTTGTGGACGGCCTTTAGGGTGGATGCCGACCAGAACTACGTCCGCTTGCACAACCACCAGCGCTGGCTCCGCGCCAACGGCAGGCATCGCTACTGGAACAACGTCGTCACCATCGATACCAGGAACGCCAGCCTGACCACGATGATGCAGTGGAGGGTCGAGGAAATCCCAGTGAGCCCGGAGCCGCTACCCCTTCCGCCTCCACCTCAACAACCTACGGTGAGTTCGCCATCCTTTCTCCTTTCAACTCCTCGTGTTCGTCATCCCGTGAACGGGGGTTACTTGGATGTTGGAACTTGCACACCTTCCAAGCATGGATGTTTCTTCTTCGCGTCGATTTTCTCAACAATATATGACCAATCTGACTCTCCTGTCTTGACCGCAATCTTTGCGTTTATTCTTGCCGAAGTCTGAACTTAAAACTCTTCACTTCTTCCGAAAGATGACTGAACCTGCTAGTTCTTCCTGATGACTGAACCTGCAATCTTTGCAATCTGTCTGATTCAGTATCCCACGCTCCTAGCAAGCTCTAGTAACGGTTTCTTGTATTCTCGAGCCTCTGCATTTGGTGTTCTTCGGGATGCAATTATTGATCACATTAATAACCTTCCAATTTTCTACCACTTATCGAGAAATTGTTGTCTGTTCTAGATTGTGGTGGCTTTACGAATTGCTCTGCCAGCGTTAATCTGCATTTGATCATGGTAGAATGTCATAAACTCGTATGCGTAGAGTCTTAGCTGAAGTAAACGCTGGAGTTCTTTGTCATGATGTGTACTAGAGGGGTTTGAGTGATTTGGTCTTGGTCTCACAATGATATTTTTTTTCCTGATATTTCAGAGAAATCTGTAAAGAATTTTGTCTCTGAACCTTTCTTTCTCAGTACAATGTGTATTCAGATTTGATCATACTAAACACAAGTGTTCCATTGCAACAGATTCATGTAAGCCGTGGCCTATTCAAGCGGCGGGCTAAGGTGCATCCATCGGGCCGGATGATCCAGCACGTGCGGATGGACGATGATGGGTTTATTCTTGACAACTGGCCTGATTTCAACTTCGACGACTACTCCGTCTCCAACCTGAGGGCCGAGGTGGCGCTCCGTCAGGATGACGAGAACATCACGTTGTGCCTGCGGGCCGGCAAGCATGCGCTCTTAATCCCTCTTATCACAGACCTGCCTCATAACACAGATCCCCTGGACATCATCGTGATGCCCACCGGATCACCAGGTGAGAACTCTGCAGCTTTCACAGTAGTGCTGAACAACATAGCCCATGCATAGCTTACGCTACGGTAGTGTTCTATAGTTCTGAATTTGATTTTTTTTGAAGGATCAGCAGAATTTGTTCCAAACTAGAGTCTGCTTTTGTTCTGTACTAGTTCAGAATTTGCTATGCAAAGAGATCAGTGAAAAAATATGTGCATGTTAACTTTGAGTAGATCACAATGTCATACCTGTTGTTTTGCTTGGCCCACAGAGAAATTCCGTAACTTCGAATAGTTGCTGCCTGCGATATCCACTTCTTGATTTTTTTTTCTGTTTTTTTTTTTACACTTTACTCCAGTTGTGCTTGAGGTAATGCTCTACTTTGTTTTGTGAGGATTACATTTCATACCATGGTGGTTAGTTAATCTGAACCCTAGTTCGGGTACCTAATTGTGTCATTCTTTTTTCTTGTTCCCTTGCCAATTCAGGTTTAGATGCGATAGAGTACCCACAGTTTGATGCGCCAGAACCGTAGAGGAGTACGGGAGTAGAGCTTCTAACAACTTTGGCACTTTGCAATTCATCTTTGGGAAGCAGAGAGCCTTTAAGCATCGACGCCCCTAATAATCTGATATATACAGTGACATGAGAATTGATTGTTATCTTTTGTTAAGATAGTTTCAGCAATTTTTTTTCTGTAATGGTGGTTAGATTTGATGCGATCCACTGACCGGATGCGGTTTGAGATGACATTTCAGTTTCAGAAACTTAAAAAAAAAACTGAAAATCTGAAACCATTATGTAGAAATTATGGTGAACGGCTTTGCAAGGAAACATCCGCTGGAACGATCTGAAGCTCACCTTTGCGCATAACATACCCCTATGGCCCTATCAATTTCAACCGTGACATGAAAATTGCATCACTTGTGTGTTGTTGATTGCTGAAGGTCTCCACGACTCCACATGACTTGTGTAAATCGCAGCACCACGAAACAGCCTATTTAGACAGCACGCAGCACTTCAGCTTCAGTGCTTGCGATTTTTCTCCAGTACATTATTATAGTTTTATTTATAAATTATTAACTCAACAAATTAGCATAACAGGGCGTTTGGTCTAGTGGTATGATTCTCGCTTTGGGTGCGAGAGGTCGCGAGTTCGATTCTCGCAACGCCCCCTTATTTTATTTTTCCGTCGCTTTGTAAAATATTTTTTGCCACCTGGTCGCCTACGCCGTGCGGAGAAGGCTCACCGACGCAGTACGCAAGGCCGCGCTCGCCTGAGGGACAAGCATGATGTCGCGTCACCAACGTCCCTCCTTCCTCGACTGGCACGACTACTTTTACCACCACATGCTCATGGAGCCCGACCGTGATCCTGACCTTAGCCTCGACTTCGTCCTCGTGATTCATAAAAATTTCTGTGTTTCTGTTCAGCTCACGAATTGCTGGTCCGTTCATGCCAAAATCATACAGGGATGAGATGGTAGAGTTGGTAAGCATGATGTATGTACGAATTTTATTGTCTCATGTGGAGACAAGTACAAAGTGATTGGGGAAAGCATTGATTTATCTTTTTTGCTGGGTCGGAAGGTCTTTAGTCTAGTTGAACATCATATATCGCAGCGCTGATACTGTTAGACGGTCCACGGTTAATCCTAGATGATCTAGTCCTCGGAGGGTCCGGGTTGCCTTGTTAACTCGGACCGTCCAAGATTAGATCAGTTCGGGTGAGAGGTCTAGTTTGTTGCAAGATCTTTTCGGTTTCTTTTGGTATCTTGTTGGACTTTGTTTAGGATAAGATTTAGGCCTCCTCTTCTATAAACATGAAGTGATACGATCGATTTGGACACATAATCCAATCAAAACAATCTATTTACATTACTTATCTTCATGTCTTAGGTTAGATATAGTGTAGCTCTAGTTGTAGTTCTCCAATCTCAATCTTCTTCACCTCGCTTCTGCTCTACGTTATCTTGAAGCGCTTTGGGTGGCCTACCGTCTGTAAGGCAGCCCCAATATCCTTCCTCCCCGATGGGTCCCTCCTGGGGGGTGGGATCCGAATTCTTCTCGGAGCTATCTGCACCATCGTGAACGGTCCGATGACCTACTGCGAACGATCCACCAACCCACAGAGAAGTCCCTAACGTCTTGCATGTCATGTGCAGGCTCTAGGGATCGTTAGTATTGGACCCAGAAAGACGCTAACTTACTCTTTGGTGACTTCGCTGGGGACAGAAGATAAGATTTATTAGATCGACCATGATTGTTGGTTCCAAAATTCGCATTGATGTCTCCCAAGACAACATCCTCAGGCAGAGTCTTGAGAGTTTGTCGGTCGATGAGCAGCAACAATTTGAAGATCTCATGAATCAGGCTCATGAAGCAGCGAAGGATAAATTCCAATCACACTTCACGAGGAGATCGAGCTTACGTCTCTCCTACATTCACTATAAACTCCCAATGTACGTAATTCTGATGTCATCCAATCCCTTAGACAATATAGAGATTTGCAACAAGAACAATTAAAGCAATATATTGGAGGGATGGAAGAATCGTTCAAAAAACTAACACGTGTATTCGAGAAAATCTACTATCCCTAGCTTCCCATTGCACGAAGCTAGCATTGGGACATCTGTGCCTACTCCATCGGCTGCAAATGGGTCCTCACAAGCCCAAGCCATTCTATGGTATGTCGTTGAACTCATATCTAGGGCAACCTCCACAACCACCTTCATTATAATATAGATCAGCAACGCTAAGCAGTACTAGATAGACCAGGTACAATCTCAGACCATCTAGACCTACTACGAACCGTTTGTATCCTCATGTCGGACTGTTCGGTGTCACACCGAGTTCACTACATAACAGGTCGTCACTGCTGAGCACAACCAGACCGTCTGGATATAATCTCGAACTGTCCGGTCCTACAGAGGACCGTCCTGAACCCTGTGGGGACTATCCAGTGTCACATATCCAGAGCAGGCTGCTATGCACAACACCTAGTTTTCCTCACACCTCAGCATCACTACTCTCTTCCACCTACAACATATCAAATCCTCACCATGCCACCACCCATGTGTGGGGTAAAATATTTTTTAGCCCCTAGGGAGCTAGAGAGGTTCACCTCACACCATACGGTAGTGGGACACGACACTGATATGCCTCAGGAGTCGGATGCCATCTTTGATTGACTTAGGGTAGAAGGTCAGCATAACGATAAATGGCCACCTAAGCCCCACGGCCCGAGGGCCAGTGGGTTACCATCGGGCCCTATGAATAAAATTCAGGAGGAACTAGCTGAATTGTTCCGAGACAAACTAGGAGTTAGTGTGTCCACCCCAAGGCATTCATATTTGGCCATACGACCCTAATGGGACACTGTTCCATACCCTTCAGGGACTAGTGTGCCGGATTTCTCCAAATTTGCAAGCGAGAGCGATAGAAGCACTCACGAGTCACGAACATGTAGTCCAATTGTTAGTACAACTAGGAGAACTGGTCGACAAATAAGCTTTTTGTGTTCTCTTATTTTCAATATCTCTTATTGGCACTGCATTCACTTGGTATGCTGCCATCACTACCGGAATCGTGTTTTTTGCCGAATGTCAAAAACTGTTTCATTTGAATTAATTTACTGCTCTAAAATATGATTTTTAAATTGTCTTTGCCTAGTGTTGGGAAAAAAACACTCGACAAAGAGCTCTTTGCCGAGTGTTGTATTTGTGACACTCGGCAAAGAGCCCTTTGACGAGTGTCTTTTTTGTTCTTTGCCGAGTGTCAAAAACTGTTTCATTTGAATTAATTTACTGCTCTAAAATGTGATTTTTAAATTGTCTTTGTCTAGTGTTGGGAAAAAAACACTCGGCAAAGAGCTTCTTCACCGAGTGTTTTCTTTTACCGAGGGTTTTTTGCGTGGCACTCGGCAAAGAGCTTCTTTGCCGAGTGCCCGAAAAAAAAACACTCGGCAAAGAATATGGCACTCGGCAAAGAGCCAAATTCCGATAGTGCATGTCCCCTTACTCGATTAGTTCCTAGGATGATCTAGAGCATAAGTTTCCTAAACACTTTTTCTCCAAGGATTACGTGTTAGATTTAGTTGGTCTGGCATCACTTTGGCTAGGGGTCAATGAATCGTTAAAGATTGTTTCTAAAGGTTTAGAGATACTAAAAATCGATGTTTTTAGATCCATGTCACAGATAAGCAGTTAGCAAAGTTAGCTTTCAATGGGTTGTGTCCATACTTAAAAGAAAAATTAGGTAGCACCCAGTTCTTTTTGCTAGCTTAGTTACATCATCGGGCTTTGGCTTATGAAAGCCGAAGCATAGAAATTCAAGAGCCATCTCATCATAATGCGTGTCATGACAGTAGTAGCTCAAATGATGAGCCAAAAGAGGTATATGTTGACGAACTTGTTTGGTCAGCTAAGGACAAAACTTCCCACTTGCTCTTCCGTGCAGTCAGTTCAAAAGAATCAACAAAGAGAAGTTAAGTTCACATTCAATGTTGCTAAGTGTGACAAGATATTTGATAAATTATTTAGAGCGGCAACATTAAATTGTCCCACACAATTCCTCTAACAGATGAATTGAAAAGGCGTGCTTACTGTAAATTGCATAACTCCTTTTTTTTCATGCCACGATTGCAATGTTTTCTGTCGTTGGATACAATCGACAATAAATGAAGGTCGATTGATATTTGAAGATGTGTAAATTGATAGATAGTTGTTCCCTGCCAATACATTTGAGATGAACGACAAGAAAGGCCTAGTTCGACAGGAATATGGGAGCCTACTCCCTAATCCATGGAACATCTGGAACCTCCAAAAAAATTTACCCATAGGATATTTATAAAAGTCAACATATCAGGATCCGCTCCTAACCATGTGGGCCAGGCCCCCCACCTATGTATAAATATCCTAAGGGTTTCTATCTCAATATCTATAGCAAGTGTTATATGTTAATTCATATATGTTGTTTCTATTTTCTAGCTGCTATGGCGTGGATTGTGGAGTCTACTTCAAAGAACTGTGAGCTGAAGTTTGATCTTCAACAACTTTAAACGATATCTTCCTGATGCTATTTTTCTATTAAGTAGTGATGTATTACGTTCAACTATGGTTGTGTCTCAGTGAAGACTTGTGTCCTTGTTAATTCTGAACTTATTCACAATTCGGGGGGTCTCTCTCGGCCGGTCATGGGCTCCTCACCCCGGCCTGCCACGCCCTTTGTTGTGCGGCGCCACTGACTGATCACCAAATTAATTGTAAATATTATTCTGTAGCGTTAGCACAGGCAATAGAGCACAATACATACAAAGCATTCATTGTGCACACTACTGGGAGCATCATCTGTGCCCACAAAACTCTACACAGTTCGTCAAATTCTGAGCTACCCTTACTGGCACCAAGAAGACGATAAGCACAGCAAGCGTGACGCTTGGGATCTCTTCGATCAAGTCCAGCCTTTTGAGACACATATCCATTTGATCATTTTCCATTCATGTTCAGTTCCATTCCATCACCTGTGCCCCTCGGCCCATAGCGAGCGCGCTAGCTGCGGCGTTGGGCGTTAGGAACAAAGCGCCACAGATCGACTGCAATGTCGATCTCTTTTTTCTTGTGCAACTTGTACGTCCGCGGTAGATTGTAACGCAGCTGCAAAAAAAAATTTAGGAAATAAAGTGAGGAGAGGGTAGATTAAAAACAACCAGCAAAACTAGGGGATCTAGGGCAAATGATCCCACGAGCAGAAGACAAGTTGCTTTCTTTGGGAGCTCTCTCTGCCATGTTAGGAATGTGGAACAAGGCACTGAAATGCATCCCTGGTAGCAAGGAAAAGCGACTGGTGTTTATATACTTATTATACCTCGCATAGAACCTCCGCACTGATGGCATTGAAGCCACGCAAGGCTGCCTTCTTGATATGCTGACAGTTCCGAAAATGAATACAAATGTGAACAATCAAAGTAAAAAAAAAAAAAGTGAAATGCACGAGGAAAGAAAAATAAACGAAGATTTGGCATTGCCAGGATATCTCGCGAGTTATATATTCGGACTTGTTCTGTGAAAGAACTTACTTCTCTAGTGGAAGTCTTGTGTAGAGAATAGACAGCTTGAGAAGCAACCTGTCAGTAGCAAATGGGCACTTAAAATGTCAAATATCATCTTCCAAAGGAAACTGCTAGTCGCAAACAAGCACCGGTTCTGACCTGCAAGGCCATAGAGAGGAACTCCATGTCTGCTCCATTCCTTCGTGTACCAAAGGGAGGATTCATGACAACAGTATCAACATGGACGCCTGCACTAAATTGCTTTCTATTCAGCCACAAGGTAAAGTTCAATTAGGGGAAGAAGAATGCTTTTAGAAGTGTTCCATTTGCTCTGTGTGACGCTGTTTCATCAACTTTATTGGCCTGGCCATTGCTGTGACAGTAATGGTGCACAAGTATAAATCACTACTTCACTAGTAACTGGCGTTCAATTTTGCACTAGTGATCAATCTGCAGGAAGTTCAGCGAGGACACTGAAACTATGACTGAAAGTGAGTTTCTAGACACGAACTACCTATTACATTTACAAATAATGTTGGGAAAAGTTCTAGAGATTCAATAACCAAAAAAAGAAAAACACTGGGGAGCCATGCGACCGCTAGGCTCTCCTGCCCGTCTGCTCGGTTCCCCCGCCCATCCACTCGGCTCCCCCGCTAGTCCGCTCGTATTTCCCGCCCGCCCCCTTGTTTCTCGCTCAGGTGCCTCCTCCTCCGTCCCACCCTCGCCGGCGATCTTCACGATCCCGGCGCCCTCCTCTGTGTCGCCCTCGCCGGTGATCCTCACGGTCCCAGCGTCCTCGGCCGCTGCGACAGAGCCATCCCTCAGCTCCGTTGAGCCTGGCTCTCTCCCTGAGGCACCTCGTTCCACCTCCTTGTCTCCTCGTGGCATTCTTCACCGGTCGGTGGGTCATTCAAAGGTTGAACGGTGGCAGGAGGCTAGTCCGCGTTCGATCGGGAATTGCAGCATCGATAGCCGATCGGTTAAGCATCATGCTGGTCCTAAGTCCTTCCTAGATAGGCTTGCGAAATTTTGTGCTTCTGGAGATTACTCAGCTAGCTCCGTGTACAGGGCTCTTTTTCAGGGGTCAATTGGGTTTGAGCCAGCAGAGAAGGTGTGGAAATCTTGGGCTCCCCGGAAATGCAAATTCTTTATCTGGCTTGTGGAGCATGATAGATGCTGGACTGCTGATAGGCTTGCGAAACGCAGACTGGATCACCCTGATCGTTGTCCGCTTTGTGATCAAGATGATGAGTCCATTAATCATTTATTGATCTCCAGTGTGTTTTCTAGACAGTTCTGGTTTCAACTTCTAATGATTGGAGGGCTGCAGTTGTTGTGTGCGACGATTGATGTTTGTTTTGAGAATTGGTGGCGAATCTGCTCTTACAAGGTGGCTAATCATTTGAAGAAGGGTTTCAATTCGCTGGTTATCCTAGGTGCTTGGACTATTTGGAAGCATAGAAACAAGTGTGTTTTTGATAATTGTAATCCTAGTTTAGCTGCTGCTCTTCGGGCGGCTAGAGAGGAGGCTTTATGTTGGTTTTTGGCTGGTGATAAAGCTCTGTCTGGTCTCTTCCATATAGACGAGCTGCTGGCCTAGCGGTAGGGGGTGTGGTAGGAGTATGCTCTCCCTTGTGTGGTCCGAGTCTGTTTAGCTGCTGCTCTGTCTGGTCTCTTCCATATAGAGAGGAGGCTTTATGTTGGTTTTTGGCTGGTGATAAAGCTCTGTCTGATCTCTTCCATATAGACGAGCTGCTGGCCTAGTGGTAGGGGGTGTGGTAGGAGTATGCTCTCCCTTGTGTGGTCCGAGTCTGTTCTCATGGTCTCACCTATTCCCGGTATTCTTTCAGGAATTGTTTTGTATTATGGGGACCTTTCCCCTATTCTCTTTCTTCTTAATACAAAAATGCGCAGTTCTCCTGCGTATTCCAGAAAAAAGAATATGTTAGCACATAAGAACAATACCTTTCAGATTTAAGTTCTTTATGTCAGACCAAACTAAATCGATGTCCAGCTGCAAAATCAAAAAATAATAAAAAATACATGTCATTCACAAGTTTGAGAAAATAAAGTTAGGTACAAATGGTCATTTAAATTTTAGCAAGAGTCACCAAATATTACTTTCAGCTCTGCTTTATGAACATGTGTTTTAACATGACCATGGGATTTTTATGTTTCATGCAAGAACATCAGAGAAGCCAATAAAAGCGAAATTATAATTGCTTAGGTGCACCCAATTTAACAACAAAGAAGCACTGTTCTGTTATGACAAGATTTAGGTGGCCCCATGCCTCCACCATCGGACAACTAATTTCTACAAGCGCAAACATAAGTTTTGTCAACCATCGACAAACTGCATTCACTAATGCCCATGGCTATATGGCGCAACTGGGTGTACCCAATGATCCAGCTTTCATCTGATTTTAACTTTATTAGTTGCAATTATCAACTACCACTGGCTTCAGATTATATGATGTTGTTATCTGGAAGGAAGACTTCAATATATAGAATAACTCAAACATGGCCTCTGAACTCAGCTTACAAGACTACATGCTGATTTTGAACAAAGGTGGACAGGCTGCAAACATGTAAATATGTGCAATCGGCCCCTCACAGGATGACAACATAGAATCCATACATCTATGTTTTACATGACAACAGAACTTCCAAATTGAAGAATATCTAATTTTACCTATCACCAGTTGGTAGGTAAAAATTTATCCAACATACTACTACCAAGAAATAACAACTAAGCTGGTAGCTTTGCTTGAAAAACACACTAATAGGTGATTTAGTATTGCAGTTATCCACAACTTTCAGCAAGCCTTGACAGGAAGGTGCAGGTTAGCATTTTGCACCACATATATGTGAGAATATTGTCTATAAATCTAAAATATTATACAGAGTTTGGTATTGATACAAGTCAGAACCATTAACAGGTTAAAACACAAGCGGGGAAATAAAGTGAAGGGTTCTCCAATTCAGAGTAAAGGAATAGTTAAAGTGGAAAACTGAAAAACAAAAACATTGTCATACCTCCAGATCAGCAGCATTTTCTTGAGCAAGTTCAAGTGATAGTCGGGTCAATATCAATACCAAGAACATGTCTGTGAATCACAACCATAGCAATTCACATTATAAATGGATGATAAGGAAACTAGCCACCAAACTGGTGATACCCATTAATTTATGGTTACATATATATCAATGAGCATTTAAAAGAATTACGCACTATCTAAAATCATTTTATGACATGGAATTCTACTCTTTATTTTAGCTTCACCTGCAAGACATGTGTACAATTACTATGTTTGTTACCTTTTTTGTTTCCTAAAACTCATTTGGAGCTTGTTCTGTTCTTTATATAAATTTATAATAGGGGTCAGCCCCTCCTGATTCCCTAAAAAAATACTAACAAAAAAGAATAGACACAATCTACCAGGACACAATTGCAGAGGAAGCCACTTTTTGTTAGATCAATCAGCAAACAAACTGTGCAAAATTACAAACATAAGCACTAAACAGGAAGTTTTTTTGTTTTAAAATATTGAAGTAGACATTACGCAATAGAGGGATTGTCACAGGAAAGAACATGGTTACTTAAAACTACCAAGTTAAACATACTCACTCAGCATCCAGTAAAGCACTCGCCACAGCCAGAGTGCCACAGCCACAGCCGAAGTCAGCTACCACTTTGCCAGTTATGTCATTGAAACTATTCTCTGCCTGATTATTTATCAAATCAACATGAATATGATAAAGCTAAGTGAACATCAAATCGTAATAGTAGAATTTTAATATCTGATTGCCACTTGCACCAGACCGACACCACCATCAAGATCGAATAATCTACTCAAACTGGCTATCCACTCAAAGCTTCTGTATACACTTTAACGAGACTAACAGCCAAGCAAAACATGACCATGTTGAGTTATAGGTTGAAACAGGCCAATAAGAATTGGAATATTCCCAACCCAAGTTTAGGCTTCAATGGAAGTCTCAAAATGTTCCATTGATGAACCTTTCATGCCATGGTGAAAATTATAGGTGTTCTGTTTTGCCAAAGCTGAGATCAAAAGGGACAAATACATGCATAGACAAGGTCACAAGATTCTTTTTTTTTTCTCTGTGACAGGGCACTGAAGCAGTTAATTTCTTGGAACAAAGCCACCCAACTCCAGCCGTTAGACTACTGTTTAATCAGCTCAGTTAATTCAGAATCAAAGCTGCACTTTGCGGCACCCAATTCCATAGCCCCACTACTCACGAGAAAGCCCGGCGCCGCTTCCCAAGACTATCCCAACAAAAGAAAGATACTCCTACATAGGCATAGCATCCTGAAACAAAGCGGGAAAGGATCGGAATCGTAGCAGGACGTGAGTGCCAGCACTAACCATGTAGAGCATCCGCGACGCGATGTGAGGGCCCGTCGCATACTGCTCCAGCTCCAGCTACACCCAACAACGCCATCTCGTTGTAAAAAAACACGCCATTGGTGGCAAAAGTCAGATACTCCTCCGCTTTTCCCCCTCCCTTTTGTCGGGGTTGGGCGAGGCGAAATCGAGCAGGGTACGAGAAAGGAAGAAAGAAAGGCCACCCAAGAGGTGGGGGCGGTGGCGGTGGCGCAGTCAGCAGTACCTTGGGGTCGGAGAACTGGGTCAGGCCACCCAAGAGGCCCTCCAGCTGCTTCAGCTTCATCTCCTCCCCCTGCCGTCGCCGTCGCCTTTGTGGGTGCAGACGAAGCGCACGACGGAAGCCGTGGAATGGAGGTGCAGCTGCTGCTGCTGCTGACGGCGAGGCGAGACGCTGGCGCCCCCGACTCCGAGTCTCCGATGGGGCTCAGAGTTATAGGGCCAGAGTCATCGGACTGGGCCTTGGCCAGAGTCATCGGACTGGGCCTTGGCCGCACGAGAAATGGGATGTTCTGTTAAATCATCTCTAATAACGTGACCTATAACTATAAAAATGTAATGTAACTTATAAATAAGTATATTTTATATAATTTAGGGTACCAATAAAATAGCGTTAAATCTATATTATAAGATAGTCCACTATGATGTAGTATATTTAAGACAATTAATAAGGTGCTCTATAATTGTTTAACCAAATTTTATGAAATGGGGCATTGTTGGAGTAGTTTTTTCTACGTAAAACCTCATATTTTAGTTTGAGACACCACTTTAAGGCATTGTTGTAGATGCTCTTAGCGGACTAAAACCGATCCATAGTCTTATAACTCTTTAAAACTACGGTAACGACGATATAATTTTCCCGCTTAAACTTTAAGACGGAACATCTTATTTTTGTATGCCTACATATGGTCTGGACATTCGGGTTATCCAAAAAATTCGAGTCAGGTAATTTTGGGTAATTGAAAATTCGGATATTAAAAATTGCTATCCGATTCTTACCCTAAAAAAATATTGCCCGAAATTTCGGTACCTAATAATTCGGGTTCGGATTCTAATTTTACCCGATATACTCAAAATTGGTAAACCAACCATTTCCAAAGAATAATAGTAGCATTTAAAGCATTAAACAATTATTTTTTAAATTACACCATGCCTTTATATTAATTAAGAACAAACCAAATAATAAGTTAGCATAAATCTATATTAATTTGTTTCAAAAATATATATATTGCACTAAACTACTTCATGTCCTTATATTTTGGGTAATATTTGAGATATTTCGGGTAATTCGGTTAGTTCGGGTACCGAGTAACATTACTCGAACTACCCAAACTAAATTCTAGTTTCTAGAATTGTTATCTGGAATTGTGATTGGGTAATTTGGATTCGGGGTAGTTCGGATCCAAATTTGGATAGTTCGGGTTTGGGATTTGGATATCGAGTATCTTGCTTACCCCTACTCTACTACTAATTAAAAATGGTTTGCTTAAGTGGTTTCACTCAAGTGCTTTTGAGATATATCATTATGCTCATGATTAATTGGGTTTTGGGATACACTTATAATTAGTAAATTAGGTGTTGTTAATAAAATATTGTCTAACTAAAATGCTTACCGCGTAACCATAGCCTACCTT